>NC_132796.1:30733333-31036363 GCF_048418805.1 Vulpes vulpes | reverse complement strand
TGAACACCAAATTTTTCATTTGCATTCCTGCTTTGAGATTCCTTTTGTTACCCTCCATCCCCACCCCTGCTAAGGTAGGTGAACATTTCTGTCCAACTATGGAATAGCTTCCATACACAAAGAAGCAATGCTATAAAGACACAGCAATATATTTCAAAAATATGAACCCTATTGCATAATAATTACAAGTAACAAATGTTATTTTAGTGATATAGAAGCATGGTTATGGATGTTCCAGTGGATAAGGATACTGCAAATATAAGCAAAAGAAGTAATATAAATTAACCAGTACTCTCCTCAGACTTTTAATGAACACTGCTTTTCTATTTCTTGGCCACTCACCATTTATAATCTCTGCAGAGGAACACAGACATTATAATGACAAATATTTTCCCTATATTTTCTGTCAACCAGTTATGGAAATTTTCACCTGCTGATTATTTTAATATTAAAAGACAACTATGTGGACTAAAAATTCATAGTATAACTTGAGATTATACTAACAGTATTCTGAGAAATAAACTTATTGGTATCATCCCTTTTTAGTTCTATGAACTTATATATTTGTCTAGGTAAGAAAACTCAAAATGAGGTCATGGACCAGAAGAAATAAATATCACCTAAAACTCCTTATAAATGCAAATTAACATCATAAACTCTGTGGGTAAGGGCCAGAAACCTGTTTAACATGCTCTCACAATGATATGGATTGATGATAAAGCTTGGGAATGAATGCCTTAAGTTGCCAATTCAATAGTCTATGAAATGTTTATTTTCCATTATCTTTCCAAGGTATATATTACAGGATTATGCATATACTGGAAACATGGTAAATATATTATAAAAAGACAAATAATATCAAAATCTACCTATCTACCCATTTACTTATGTATCTATCCAAGCCAAAATTACATGCTTAAATTAGCACATTCATGTTCTTACATGAGAAAGTCAAGAAGTGAAGAATGTTGAGAATGAAGTTGAATCACCCTTTCAGTGTAATCCTCAGGTAAGGACTGACTTAAATTAATTCCAGGTGGCATTTTTCCACTCAAGTGGAGCATCACATCATAAATGGTCTTATTGTATTTCGAAAAGTCATTCTGTCTGAAAATTTTTTTGGATGATGAGGTTGATGAGTAGAATTGTATTTTATACACTTCCCTATGAGAAAACAATTTTAAAATTAAAAAAAAATATCAGTATGTTATATTATGAAAAAATTTTTCAATGACTAAATAAAGTTCTACTTAAAATCAAATAAGAAATTATAAAATTCACCTTACTCAGCTATCATTTGTTAGTACAAATTAGATGTTTTGATAACCCTGGAACTTTCTATTATCTCATTTTAAACACGCATCATAATCTGAGGTTGCAATTGTCAGGTCTGGAAGATTGGATTGTGAATAGAAAATGTAACTGCTTTGGATAAACAGTACAGGAGTTAAGTCCTGGACCCATTAACTGCTAGCTGGTTGAGAAGTTATCCAAACTCATTGAACTCAAATTTTATACCATTTAAACTGGAGGTAATAATGCCTATGATAGTTTTCAAGATAGATGTCAAATATTCATCACACATGTATAGACAAAAACAAATTTATACATATTTTCTCAATATTGTATTCTAATAATTAGAAGGGCTCATCCTGCACATTGGCCTCATAAGCAGAGATTCACATTTTAAAGATAAACCCAGAGAGCTAATGCTCTTATATATTTCTCTGTCCTTTAAATAAGACAGTACAATCTCTATTTCTGATACTTCTCACACTGAGTTACAATGGATGCTAATTATTAAATGGATTAAAAAAATTCAAACAATTCTTGCTCTCTATAGTTTATCAATTATCTAATACTACAGTATACTGTCTACTTGTTTGCTAGCAATCAAAGTCAAAATGTATCACTAATTTAGACTGATAAATAAAAAGTGCCCAAGGAGTCATTTTGAGTGGCCATTCTCCAGTTTGGTAGCTAGTAGGTCTATATTGCATATTATAGGACAAAGAACATTGACTTAGATAAGGGTTTGAGTACCATTGCTCAAACTCTGGCTCTTCCTCTTACTGTGTGACTTTATGGAAGCTACTTGACTTGTCTGTTTCTCAAGTTCCTCATTAGTAATGTATATAATAGAGCTAGTATATCCTGAAGGTACCAACAAAGCAAATATTTCATGGAAAATAATTAATACCTGAAAATATTTCTATAAAAAATTATGAAGAAGATAAATGATCTAAACAGAATTAAGACATAACCAGACAATAACTAAAAAAAGAAGGAGAAAAAACAAGTTGAATATAAATAGTAAGAAACAATAAATAATATGAATGGACACACAGGGCCCACATATTATAGTTTTAAGACACAGATTTTAAAGTAATTGTATGTACTATGATTAAGATTGAGAATTTTGTCATTGAACTATAAGTTATATAAAAATATAACTAAATGGAGAGGCTTCTGGGTGGCTCAGTCTGTTAAGCATTTGATTCTTGATTTCACCTCAGATCATTATCTCAAGCCCTGTGTCTGGCTTTGCGCTCAGAGTGGAGTCTGCTTGAGATTCTCTCTCATTCTGCTTCAGTACCTCCCCCCACTTGCTCTCTCTCTCTTCCTCTCTCTCAATAAATCAAATCTTTAGGGGTACCTTGCTGGCTCAGTCATTTAAGCACCTGCCTTCAGTTCAGGTCATGATCCCAGGGGCCTGGAATGGAGCTCCACATTGGGCTCCCTGCTCAGCAGGAAGCCTGCTTCTTCTTCTCCCTCTGACACTTCCCCTGCTTGTGCTCTCTTCTATCTCTCTCTCAAATAAATAAATAAAATCTTTAAAATATATGTATATAACTAAATGGAAAATTTAGAAACAAACAAATCTAGTAAGTAAAATGAAGAGAGCAATGGATGAAGTTAACAGCAAACTAAATCAAATGAAGAAAAAACTAATGCAATGGAATATAGGTCATAGGAAAGTATCTTACTACAACAGAGAGGGATAAAAGGATGGAAAACACAGAAGAGTGAGCAAAGGAGAGGAGCCCAAAAGAATGAGGTAGTCACATAATGGAAAGCATATTGACTGAGAGAGTTCCAAAACTGACAATAAAAAAATCAGACCACAGATGAGAGAATCACTATGAACCACAATAAGAATAACTACAAAGAACAGGCTCTTCATGGTACAACATTTCCAAATGACCAAGAAAATATAAATTTTTTCTTAATATCAAGAGTAGTAAAATGTCAATTCAAACCTCACTCAGAGCTAATAATGAAAAGACTGAAAATATTAACTGTTTCTTGGAATATAGAGCAAATAGAACTTTCATATATGACCTGTGGTAGTGGAAATAGGTACAACCACTTTGGAAAGCTACTTGGAAATAACTTCTAAAGGTGATCATATTTCCATCTTATGATTTAGCAATTTTACTCAACATATAAGCCTTTCAGAAATATGTATCAAAAGACATATGTTAAAATGTCCATAGTTACATTTTTCATAATAGAAAAATCTAGAAGCCAGTGAAACATCTATGGACAGAATGATTCAATAGAATATACATATAATGACCTAGTGTACAGCATTACTAGTAATCCACTTTGAAATGCAATAGTGAATCACATGAACATAATATTGATAAAAAAAAATCCAGATGCTACAAAAAAAACGCAAATTGTATGATTTTTCCTACATCATGTTCAAAACTAGAAAAAAACTAATCTTTGGTGTTAGAATTCAGGATAATGGTGACCTCTCCAGGGGATGGGAAGGGAAATAGAAGTGGCAGGGATTTGGAGATGTTAGCTATGCTCTATTTCTTTTTTTTTTTAAATGATTTTATTTATTTATTCATGAGAGACACAGAGAGAAGTCAGAGACATAGGTAGAGGGAGAAGCAGGCTCCCCACAGGGAGCTCAATCCCTGGACCTCTGGATCACACCTTGAGCCAAAGGCAGATGTTCAACCTCTGAGCCACACAGACCTTCCACTATGCTCTATATCTTGGTCTAAGTGATAGCTACACACATGTTCACATAGTATAATTCTGTCTATATGTTATGTGGTGACAAGCATGATTAAAATTCAAAAACATAAACCTTAAACTCTGGAGTTCACAGATCTATGCTTGCATGATAAAACTAAAAAAAAAAAAAAAAAAAAAGGTAAGGAAATGATTACCATAAAAGGCAAGCTGGTGATTTCCTTTCAGTTATAGAGATCCTGTAGATTGTGAGTGTCAAAGAGGTTTCTGGGGTGCTGTTAAAGGGAAGCCTGCACAGGGATTTGCTCTAGGAGTAAAATGATGGGTTGTACTTGGTTTGTGAATCTTTTTCTATGTGTATTTTATTTCATGATTTGAAAAGTCAAGAGGGAACAGCTTGGGTCTTCAAAGTTCCCCAACCCCTTAAAGGCTGACTGAAATTAGGTAGTTAAAATTACTATCTAGAGGATTGTTAAAGGAAAAGGTGACATTGTTAGTGGATTAACTGGATTATAACTGGATTTCCCACTGGGAGTACAAATTCTGATGTATAAACTACAGTCTTTTCTTTAATATCTATATGTATGCATATCTCACAAGTGTGGACTTTAATTAAAATTTTGATAACTGTTAACAATATTCCTTCTCTTCTTGTTTATATTTTAAGATATTAGATTATTTGAAGTTTCTTTTCAATTATGAGAGTCCTTTTACTTTGGAGATTGAAAATATGCACAAGCAAAAGGCTCATGTACTTACATCATGATCTATTTCTCCAGGTAAAGAAACTACCTACCACTTACCACTATTCCCAGCAAACAAGTAGTAAAATGGTTAAAGAAGGAAACTGCCTTGAGAAGAATTATAAAATGATTCACTATTCTCACTGTAATGTGGAAAAATGAAAAAAATTCAAGGAAGCCAACTCTAATCAGTTATTTAACACTTTTATTTTAACACTTTCACTCTAAAGACACATTTTTGTGATTTTGTTGGACATGGCTGGCAAAAAGAATAGGCAGCCTGCCCAGAAATGGAGGAGAAACTTTATGTTTATATTGCTAAATTTATCAGTGATCTTGCCAGCAGCTCAAAGTGGCAAAGAGAAACGCATACCACACACACACATACACACACACACACACACACACACACAGAGTTTAGAAAATGTCAGAAGTTTCTTATCAAACTGGGAAAAAATCTTGTGCAAGGTAAGGAAAAATATTAATGAAATATCATTTGGTAACTGCTTGGAAAAGATCGGTTTTAAATTTACCTTCCACTGTCAAATAGAAGAGTTGGTAAATACAGTGAATGAGATCAGAAATATATAATGCTGCTAACATAATACTAACTAAATTTAATAATAACAGCTAACATTTATTGAATGCTTATTAGGTCTCATACTCTGTTCTCATAAAGGTATTACCTTTTTTAAGTATCACAACAATCATATAAGGTAGGTATTATTATTACCTCTTTTTATAAATGAGGAAGCAGAGGCAGTGAGAAAATATTTCATTTTGTATGCTGTCATTATGAATGGTAGACTATTCTATTGATTAATTTGATTTCCTGTGAGATTCTATATATTTACACTAAATGCACATTTCTGGTATAGAATGTAGCTCTAAAACAATTTGAACCCTTTCCCCTAAGCTTCCTGACTGGCATTCCCAGATGTGCTCTTGGTGTGTGGCAGCTGGAAGGAGGTACATATTGAAATAGAAGTTTGGACTAGCAATGACATGTACTGCAATCACTTCTGCCAGATGCAGTGGAATTTTCATTATGATGTAAATGTTTCTGTGATCAGTTGCTTACAGATCTTCCCAGTAGTGTTTAGAAAAAATGTTAATTCCCACAATTCATCCAACCTGAAGTGAGTGGGCTATTATATTTAGTACATTTCCTCTGATGATTTGGAAACATAAATTGTGTTCTCTTATATTTTTTCAATAGCTATTTCCATCTTTTGGCGATTTCAGGAAGGGCTGAAAATAAATAATATCTAGGGGCCTCTAAGAATTGTAAACAGACTACTAATCAATAAAGGTAATCTCCTCAAATAATTGGTTTCTGCTATTCCACCTGAATATCTCTCAAATTAACAAATGACATGGACCATATGGCCTGTCTGCCACAAATTGGTGTTTGTAAAGAGTGAAATTATCTGAGCTAATATACCAATAAAGCAGCATTTCTGACAATCTGTATCTTCAGGTTCATGAAAGCTGATGCATAAATATGTCAAAAAATGTTCAATAGTGTTAAAAGGAAAACAAAAAGTTTTTGATGTCCATACCGTAATTCACAATGAATTCTAGTTTTCCAGGTTATACATCCTGTAGTGGATGACTCTTCAGTGGGGGGTCATTGTATATAAGGCAATATAATTCCACTTTCCCTGTTAATACGGCTGACTTTGCTAGAATTGAAGGCTTGCCCAGGACTTTGAGCTTCACTGGATCTGAAATCCTAGACTTAGCCTATAAACATTAGGATTATATAACTCTCCTCAGTTCTAGACTACCATATTCTTAATCTTCTTGAACTGATATACCTAACCACAGGTACTTATAGTGCCCAGTCTAAAGCCAAAGACAAAATGCCAAATAGTGGAGCTCATGTCTTTCAAGTGTCAAAGCTCCCTAAGACTTAATCTGATCCTACAATAATTAGCAAGTGGAATGAAGCTTAAAAGCACTAGCTCTAGGGTAGAATGCTTGGCTTCAAATCCTGGCTCTGCTATTTATCAGGTGAGTAACTTTGAGAAACTTACTAATTCTCTCTTTGCCTCAGTTTCCCACAATAAAATGGGTATAATAATAGTATTGACCTCATAGGATTATTATAAAGAATACATGAATTAATACGCACAAAACACATATGTTTTGTTCCTAGTAGGAGCCCAATATATATATGAACTATTATCATTAATAAAATACCAACACACAATTTTTTTTTAAAGGAACAAGGTAACAGACATATTGCCAAGCAAGTTCAACAGGGCATGGATTACTAGACCACAATAATGAAAGCAATAACAGAAATTACAGATCATTAAGCTGGGATAAAATGAAAGAGTAAAACTGTAGAAAACTATGAGAAGGAATATCAATTTTCTTTTCAAGATGATAAAATTAATATATGTGCTTATCTTCTCTCCTCAAAATATTCCTGAAATGTCAGAAAGACTGGAGAACTATAACAACACTAAAGTTGGGGAAAGAATCATTAGTATAGCAACGATTCTGAAGAATATCTGTAAAACAGAATGAATGGAATCGTATTAAGGAATAAATTAAAACGATGGACTGCATAGCAGTAGGCTGCAGAAAAAAAGGACACCATTTTTCCTAAAGGAACATAAGTCACCAAGATTATGGCTGGCAGATACAGAGGAAGGAAGTGACCTTCAGTACAGTAATAATGATGATTAATTCAAGTACTATATTTGGAAGAGATATTTGAGAAGATGCATCCGTAACACAAAAATAGGATGCTATTATGAAAGAAATAGATGGAAGAAGGATGGAAGGGAGGAAGGAAGGAAGGCATAAAGAATAACAGAGTTCTTGTAAAACAAAACTATAAACACCAATTAAAAATTTTATAGAAGACTGGGAGAGCAAATGAAGATCTACAAACATAAGAAAGCAAAGACAGAAAAAAATCATAGGACATAACTGAAAGTGGTATAAAGGATCAGTCATGCAGGTCCACTATCATTCTTAAAGGAGATAAAAAGACAGTGAGAGAATAAAGAAAAATTGAGAAAAGCAAAGGCAGGAAAGAGGAGAGAGGGAAGACTAGTTGAATGATGAGTTTTCCTAGTAAAAGGGTCTAATGAATACCAAGTAGATTGAATGATATAAAATATTCTCACAGTCAGATTTTATTTCATAAATTTCAAATTAGCAAAGAAATGGGAACCATAAAATAACTCTGAGAGAATGAACATGGTAGTCACAAAATATGACATTAGACTTCTTTTTTTTTTTTTTTTTGACATTGGACTTCTCATGAGAAAAACTGAGAGTCCAGATGATGGGGTAATGTAGGAAACATTGAGGTAAGGGGTTCAAAGATTGGCAACATTATATTACCTTGAAAGTATTCTCTTAGCCTGAGAGTCCATGATCCAAAGATTCCAAATAAAGTATTAGCAGTGAACAACATTGTTACTTGGACAAAGTTTTTAATATTCAAAGATTTCTGGGCTAGAAAGGTCCCCATATTCCTTTAAAACTGTCTTTCCCCAAGACGTACCCAAAGACATGAGCTGTTACCCACTTATCAAAATAGCAAGGTACTCAACTCTGTCAGTTAACAACCAGACCGGCATTGTTAACTCATTAATAGGGATATAAAATAGAAAACTTACTAGAAAGTCATTCAAAAATAAAATAGATTTTTAAAAGCTTATATTAGTTGATTCAGTGATCCCACTCTGAAATCCTTCCTATGTAACATCCAGGAATATTTGCTACTACTTATAAACAGATACAATGAATCTTGGCATTGTTTACATTAGGAAAATACAGAACAAAATAACATAACATAATAACATAAGTAAATACCCCCATATTAATGTGAATGGGCAAGTATATAAAGATGCATAAATCCAATAACATATTGGATTTAACATAAGCTATAGTTACAGTAAAAATATGTAGAAAATAAAAATTAAGATCACAAGCTCTATAAAAAAAAAAACAACCAAAATTAGAATGCTTAATAGCAAAAATTGTAGGATGCATCTAACATGGAATAAAGACATAAATGTATAGACCTGAAAATAATTAAGCATACAAGTCAAATTTAAAGAAGTGAATAATAAAAAAAATCAGCATTAAATGATTTAGAAAACATGGAAATGGATAAATTAATTCAAAAATTTATTCATCTCATGAGACCTAAAAGTATAATATGCATAATAGGAGCACCTGCATGGCTCAGTTGGTTAAGCACCTGTCTTTGGCTCAGGTCATGTCACGATCCTGAGGTCCCAGGATCAAGCCCTGCATTGGGTTCCTTGCTCAGCAGGGAGTCTGCTTCTCCTTCTGCTCCTTACCCTGCTTGTGCTCTCTCTCTCTCTCAAATAAATAAATATTTTTAAAAAGTGTAATATGTATAATAAAAATTATAAATAAGAGTCTATGAGCATATAAATAATACTCAGTCATTACTGTCAGATAATGAATTTTAAATGTCTGACAATGATTTCCCCAAAATAAAAAATCATTAAAATTTACTCAAAATATATATAATTTTCAGTAGAACAAACAGCAAAGCAGAAAACTGAAAAGTTATTAACCAAATAACTTCTCTAAAAAATTCCCTGAAGTCAGATGATTTTACGATCAAGCCTGTAAATTTTCAGTGTATCTGTTGTATTAATTTTCCCTCAGCATAAGTAAAGATGAAATATTAGCTAATTCATTTGATGAAACTGATACAGTCCCATTAATTTAAAAAACTGAAAAAGATAGCTTTTATAGGAAAAGTATAGATTGAGCGTAACTTAATCGCTCCTGAACATAGATGCAAAAATGCTACTATAGCTCTTCTAGCTACAGAGATGAAGTACTTGCCCCTCTGGTGCCTGCAAGTCACTCCAAGCTCTGAGAAAGGAGGTAGAAAAACTGTGAGAACCACTACACAAGGGAAGTGCCTAAATATCAATTTAAATTAACAACAGAATTAAGTGACTTGATCTAAACCAAAGCAGTTTATCTACTTTAGATATGCTGAGTAATAAAAGCCCATGAAAGAGGGAAGTAAATGTACTGTCTACTTGACTATACTCTAGATCCAGGGCTGATATTTCCTTTATATATACATGTGGGGTTTCCAAAAGTTTCAAATTTAAAACTTACCCATAGTTTACCCCCTTGTCATTTGACAGATGAGGAAAGTGAGGTTTAGTGACTTTCAGTACTTACCTCAAATCTTAAGAGGTTTAGAAGAAATTAAAAGAGTATACCCATACCAGGGGAGCCTGGGTGGCTCAGTCAGGTAAACTCCTGGTGTTGGCGCAGGTCATGATCTCAGAGTCCTCAGGTCAAGCCCTGTGTGGAGTCTCATGTTGAGCTTTGTGTGGAGCCCTGCATGGGGCTCCCATCTCAGCAGGCAGTCTGCTTGAGATCCTCTCCCTCTGTTCCTCCTGTTATGTGCACATGCCCGCACCCACAATCTCTCTCAAATAAATAAATCTTTTTTTTAAGTATACCTACACCAAAGAATTTATATTTGTGTCCTTTTGCTTTTCTTAGTAGCCTCCTCCTAATTTACCAGTTTATGAGAAATCATTTAACGTTGTGTTTCATGTAAAACAACCCCAGTGAGTAGATTATATTTTGTTATATGATACAAAGCAAATTTTAGAGAAACACATAGCTTTTACCTTCTTATTGTTTCTGGAATAGAAAGACAATGGGGTCCTTCAGGCCAGCCGAAGAGACTGAACCAGGTCTGAGCAGCATTTACAACCTTCTCAAAGAAGTCATATGCCTTTGTTCCTTCTTCAGGAGAAAAGCATTGCTCATTTTTCTCCTCCTTTTCCATAGATCTATCATTGTGTTTCTTTGACGTTTTACTTTTGCGTGAGTTCAACCTTTCATGTATTATTTCAATTCCTAAAATTCACATTTGTTTGTAAAAAAGGGTTACATCACCATAGAGTAAAATATCCTGTCAGCTATTGCTATTTATATGCAGACAAATAAAGCTCATTTTACAAATTATGCTATGCTCTCAAAGAAATTCTGAGTCAATTTACTGTATCTTAAAAACAAGAAAATAGATTTATTTTCAATACCTAACAGAAATACTTTAAAAATAGATGAATTTCAATAAAGAAAACCATTAAATTTTCTCTTGCCATAATGGTATGTGAAAACATTCCCCAAAATGGAATGTTTCATTTTCAATTTCACATGTAAAATATTTTCACCATTCTTCAATTCTACCCAATAGACAGAATTAAACCTTAGATGGAAAACTTATAGAAACAAAATATTGGTTTCATATTCAAAATGACTCTTTATCCAAGTGAAGCACTTTAATAAAACAAAACGTTTCAAGGTAGAGAGATTTTTCAAGAATACAAAATGATTTTATATTCTTTTCACAAATATCTATGTGATGGCACAAGCACACAGTCATTTAAAAACCTCACAATATTTAATTTGGTTTGGTCCATTCAATAAACAGGAAAATTTTCAATATTACCCATATCCAGAGAAAGGAATATTTGAAGAGTTAATTTCAATTGATAATATCAAATTTGTATCTTTATCTATTTATCTGTGCTCAATCTCTTTCTAAGTTAGGTAATACTGTCTCTAGCTAAATAATTGGCAGACAAACCCATAGTCTGGCCGTTCCCAAACTGTACAGAGGGACCTGGGATGTCAGCAAATTTAGAGGGGCTCTACAGGGTATTATTTAACATTATAGTTAAATATCACTACTGCATATATTGGATATCACATGAATTACTACTCTTAGGTTTTTCAACCAAACCATTTAATAAAGGGAATAGCTTGGCACATCTTTTGACCTCAGGGAAAGGTACTGAGAACAGTATACTGTGAACAAAACACATTAGAGAATCGCTGATCCACATCATTGGAGAGAGCTCCCAAAGCAGATGACCCACTTTTTTCATGGATTTCTTCTTACCTGAAAAAGCCTAAGTTTTCAGTTCAGTAATATTAAACAGATCATGTTATGAACTGGGTTTGCTCAGTACATTATATATTTGCCACATACCAACAGATAATCTTCTCTCTGCAGGCTCAGCATCATTAAATTTAGTAGGAGCAGGAGAGGATAAACCGACTTCTTGGTAGGGAAGCAAAACACTGTCTCTCCTCTTCACAGAACTCACAGAACTGTCATCCTTATCTACAAAATGATATGTTGGAACATAGTAAGTCAACAAGCATTGTGAATTCACTCTCAAATTATTGAACCTGAATTTCATAAGTTTATATATAATATGCATATTATATGCAATAAATATGTATATATATGCACAGACATATACATACATAGAGTAAAAAATTTTTTAAAGTCTAAATGTCCATTATACCTCAAATAAGATGTCAAGGAAAAGACCATAAAAGCTGATATGGTTTTCTGAATTGAATTAATTTTATTTAACAAGGAAATTATTGTGGCATATCAAAATTTTCAGAGAATGAACAATGCTCACATTTAAGATAAATAAATATATGGAAACCATTAAATGTTTTTACACCAAAATTTTTGGAATTATTATATATGGTGCTCAAAATTAAATACAAGAAGAGCATCACTAATGAAAGTAGTTTCTTCCTTGTTAATTTTTTGAAATGAAATCACTGTTTAAGATTATCAGTTGCCACCATTTTGCATAGCTTTCAATATTTATTCCAATTAGAGTTGCTGTATATACACTAGAATTTGCCACCATGGTAATCTGAACTCAACCAAAGGCAATGTTAAGAAAAGGCATTATATGTGAAGTAAGGCCAGATTATCTATCTATCTATCTATCTATCTATCTATCTATCTATCTATCTATCTATCATCTATCATCTATCTATCTATCATCTATCTTTCTATGTATTCACATATGTATATATAAGTTTATACATATATATGCATAATGTAATTCTGTCAGAAAAGCATGGCCTTTGCATTTATAAATTTCTGATTTTAAATCTTGGCACTACAATTCCTGAGCTATTAAACCATGGGTATGTTATACAAGTTCTCTGAAACATGTTTTTATCCATAAAATAGAAACCAAAGCTTCTGAGCTCATAAATTTGTTGTGAGGGTTACTTTACAGGCAATAACACAGAGAGGTAAGCTGGCTTATACTAAGTTCCTTTCATTTTTTTTCAATACAAAAACAATCAGAATTTTCCAGGGAATCTGTGCCAAACAGGTCTGCATATCTCTGCAATGCTATGCCACTACAGACTTCATAAAAATGAGCCTTAGGAAATTCAATGATAGAATAATTCATCATGGATGTATTAGGCATTATCTTTTCAACTTACCACCAAATGATAAAAAGTTCCTAGTGGGAGACAAACCCACATCTGTACTCTTCAAAAGTTAATTATTCATATAGTAGTTTTTATTCAACATATTAGCTGTAATAAGTAAATCATACTGCTTTACTTTATGATATATTTAATGTGTTTTAAGATTTCACCTTTACTGAACATATCATAATCTAGAGCACGGTAGCTAAATGTGTAGGTTCCGAGGCTGTTCTTTGGTTAGAATTCCCTGGGGCAAACTGCTCAAACTCTATATGACTCAGTTTCTTAATCTGTAAAGTGAAATTAGTAAGAGTATCGAACTCAGTTGTTGGAAGGATTAAATGAAATAACAAATATAAGCCACTCAACAGAGCACCATGTGCCTGGGGAGCATTAAATATATATTATAAATTATTATTGTACATATTTTTAAAGATATTTTAGAATATTTAAAAATAATGTCTTTCTATAATAATATTTACTGAAATGGATGCATTATTTTTAATCCACAGATTTCATACCCAGTCATCATATAAGCACTAAGACTCTATTCATTTTTTCCTTTTAAAGAAATAGCAATATTTTATACAGTAACTCCTCATTACTTTTTGGAGTATATTATGAAAAATATGAGTGTTAAACCAATAATAACAGCAGTTATGATAGCAATAATAATGAAATGATGATAGTAGTAATAGTAATAATTTCCAAGTATTTACTCCAGGAGTCCTCACAAAAGTCTTTGAAATATTGTTAGTATCCTATTATTCTCCTACCATGCACATTTTGTTAAATAACAGATGTTTGCGGATCTAAGAGTTAACAATAAAAGCCTATGGCAAAATGGTAAGATTAAAACACAAAATAGAATTTCCACCCATGTTCTGTAATACTTCATCCACTGCTCTTTCCATTATGTTGCATTATCTGAAATCTGGCCCCCGGTATTAGAAGAATATAAAAATATTACATCAGAATTGATCAGAAAATCTTTAAAATTTTGAGAATGTGCTTAAATTTTGTAATATATATGTGCTCAGAAGGAACAGTCAGAGAGGCGAGAAGAACCCCAGGGAAGTATGGTATGTGGAAGTCCAGAGAGAGTTTGAAGAGGGGTTGGGGGTGGGATTGGTCAACAGTGTAAACTGCTGGTCAGTAGTGGAATAACAGCAGTGTAATGGAAGAATGCTCTGCCTCACGCCTGACATGTCCTTCCTGTTAAAGGAACCTAAGTTATTCTTTTTAAAAAAAAAAAATTATTTATTTATTCATGAGAGAACACACACACAGAGAGAGAGGCAGAGACATAGGCAGGGGGAGAAGCAGGTTCCCCATGAGGAGCCCCATGTGGGACTTGATCCCAGATCCTGGGATCATGACCTGAGCCTAAGGCAGCTGCCCAACCCCTGAGCCACCCAGGCATCCCTGAACCTAAGGTATTCTAAATATTTAGTTTCCCTTGCGATTTTTCTCCGTCTGGGAAACCAAATGGTTTATCTGATTGCTAAATTTGCAAAGATTAAATCGGGAATGCAAGGCCTGGATTCACCTTTTTTTTTCTCTTTGGGAACTAGCCTATCCACTGAAAGGATATAGTCCCCTCTCTCTTCCTTGTTGTTATCCTAGCCGGGCCCCCAAAGCAGCTAAGAGGGAGGCATAATTCAAAGGGCAAGAGTGAGCAAGGTCCCTGGATGAAGGGACCCAGATAAAGGAATGGCCTAAATCAGGAGTCAGTCTTGCCTCTCAGCTTTGTGACAGACAATTGTGACAGACAATGGTTTCCGATGCCTGCTTGGCATTTGGAAGTTTGGAGTGTTCTTGCCTGATTGTCTCTATTTCTTCTGCAAAGTCAGAGAAAAGGTCATGCCCTGAGACTGAGGCAGAACAGGGCTGAACAGGTTTCACAGCAGTGGTAAACATTTGAAGAAGCAAGTGGAAAATAGGAGAAAACTAGTTACAAACACAGAAAAGATCTCCAATTCAGCCCTGAAACATAAGGCCTTGACAATCTACACAGATGGAATGTTTTACCACTCCTCATCTTTCCTCCTCCCCTGAGATTTACTCCATCAATCATTTGTCTCTGTGTCTTGCATTTCAAATTTCTCAGCTTAGCAGCTTCACTTCTATTGTTCTCAGTCCCTCACCATTTCCCTGGTAGCAACTCCCACTGGCGTAGTAACCACTCTCTTGCCCATTTTAATTCAGCTCTCGTCTCAACAAGCGTTCCCTTTCTAAATCAGTGATACTCAGAAATCACAGAAGGTTCCCATCATTACAGAATAAAGGGTGCCCTGGCCCCTTGATTGCCTGCCTTATGTCGCCCATAAGACCTGCCATGCTTTTGCTCTATTATCCTTTGCCGAGATTGTGCTGTTTAGGACCATTTGTCAAACTCTACACAGATGTCCTCTCTTCTCTAAAGTTATCCCAGACCCCAAACATCAATGTTAGCCTCTATACCACACCCACATTTCCAACACTACAATTGGCTCTTACTTCAAACACCTTTGTATTTATTTATTTGTATCTTTTACTAGATTTTCAACTTTTGCAATTAAGAGACACTGCCATATTCTACTCTCAGTGATAACTGCAGCTCTTAGAAATGGCAGGAGTTTGATAAATATTAGTTAATTTTAAAGTCACTTTACTTCTAGGTGTCAACTGTGGATAACAAGAACATATACAGTAAGACTAGGAGACAATAGTTATATATCTAACTTACCATCCTTTAAAATAATTGTTTGCTTATCAAGATGAGTTGCCATATATGGGTAAATAGTAAGAAGACAGTTTTCTGCTGTTGCAGTAACTGGAAGCGAAAACCTAAAAGTGAAAACATTGCATTTCAATAAAATAAAATTGTCAGATGCAGTAAATACAATGAAATATTTTCCAAGTACCCTGGATGGCTTAAATGATTAAGACATGAATTATTCATCATTTTCAAATTGTCTACCTACTTTGTTTTTCTTAACCACCTACTGTATCTACTTTAATGGTTTAGGAATATTTACTTTTAAAGCTTTTAACAGAGATGGTAAATTTCACT
The DNA here is from genome assembly GCF_048418805.1 of Vulpes vulpes. Classification (NCBI taxonomy): domain Eukaryota; kingdom Metazoa; phylum Chordata; class Mammalia; order Carnivora; family Canidae; genus Vulpes; species Vulpes vulpes. The sequence goes on along the minus strand of NC_132796.1, from coordinate 31,020,268 downwards.
GTCAAGTATGCTCTAGAACACAGCTTGTAATTAAACAGGTTCTCAAACAGATTCAGGAAATTTTAGAATTGAAGAACTTCAGAGTTAATTTACTCACCTTCTTCTTTTCTAGAATCCCTGAAAAATGCTATCTAGCCTCAGAGGACACTACTAGGGAGACACTACCATGGTGACACTCAGACAACCTATTTCATATCTGGAGAGCTATACCCTCAGACATTTGGTTTCAGGGCAACAGAAAACAAAATCTATCATTGGACCCCATTACATTCCTTCAAATACTTAAAAACAATCATTGTATCATTTCTAGGCTTTCTCTTCTTTAAATTGAAAACATTTAGAACATTCAAGGTTTCTTTCAACTGCAAGGACTCCAAAAATTTCATGTATCATCTACCTTCTTGCGATGATCTTTTGTGTTTGTCCTTTAAATGCATCTGAGAACTGAATGCAATACTACAGAAGTTATTCAGCCAGTAAAGTATTAATACATTCCACAACCGGCATACTATTAACTATTTTATAAGAGTATTGTAAACTTTCTTACTAATAAGAGCCACAAAACATTCTAAGGTTATATTGGGCCTGGCCAATTTATGTGACAATTCTGTCCTAGTCCAACTTTTTTTTTTTAAAGTAGTCTCCACGCCCAACATGGGGATTGAACTCAAAACCCTGAGATTACAAATCATATACTCTATTGATGGAGCCAGTCAGACGCCCCCAACTGATCTTTTAATAGAAGTACTATATTTTATATCTATACCACTGTTATACTGGATTATTGGTTTGACTTTTGCATATAGTATTTATCAAGATAATTCTACTCATGAATCAGCTATGTATCATATTAGCCCTTCTCTGTAGCTTATGGTCACTGAAAAGGTGAAATGATAAAATCTGTGTTATAATCTAAGTTGATACAAATAAAATACAGGGTAGGATGAGACTAAGAAAAACTTTGTAGCTAAAATACATTGAGCTGTCAGGGACATTAAAATAAACATGTTATATGTAAATGAATTGATTTTCACCTCAGTTCTGCATATTTTCTCATAAGGAATGCATTCTGTTTTTCTTTACCAACTAATGTGCATTAAAATACTATGCAAACTATACATATTCAACATTGTCTTGTTTGACCAACCCTAATCATCTATTCCATCATCCTAAACACGTTTAAACACATGTTAGATTGCCCTAGTCAGGATTAAATTATATTTCTATACTGTAATTCTTTTTAAAATGTCCTTTAGGATGTCCTTTTTAGGATGGATGTCCTTTTTAAAATGAAATTTAAAATTCCTTGATAGTATGAATCATTATTTCTACATATTATGTATTTATGCTATGTTATCAAGATTCCATTAACTGACCAACTCTGTTTAATATTTTTCAGATTAAATAACATAGCTTATCTATAGATACCATCATCATTGTTATCTTAGAAGCAAACATGCTTTTTTGCTTTAACCGTGATTAAAGGAAGAGAAAAAATAGAAAGGGAAAAAAGACTACTCCAGTAAATCCTGGCAAATGCTGGTTGGTCCTTATCCCCAAGAATGTAATATCTTTGTGCCGGGCTCGCATCCTCTGGGTGGACATGGTGGGGTAACTGTCACCTTCAAGAACCAATGTTGGATTGCCAGAGCTGCTGAAAGCTTCAATTGCCTTGGGAGTTTATGATCCCGGGGGGAATGCTAGAGCCAATCCCTGTGTGGTGCGGGAGTTTAAAAGCCCAGGCTTTTTGCTTCAAATAGGACAAAAATTCTGTGGTATAACTTCATCTCCAGAGGATCCCATGGGATCAAGCTGAGGTTGGAACTCTGAATCTGATTTAAGTTTCATTTTATTTGGGATGACTGATTCCGTGTTCTGCTACCTTGTTTTTTCCTGGCAGTTCTTCCTTAAGAAAACCACACATCCCTGAATCTTCATCTAAAAGTTAGCTTGTGGACAGCTTTCCCCAAGGCAACAACCACATGAACACATGAAAGATGAAGTATCACTAGAAACAATTTAATATATATATATATATATATATTAAAGATTTTGTTTATTTATTCATGAGAGGCACAGAGAGAGAGAGAGGCAGAGACAGGCTGAGGGAGAAGCAGGCTCCCTGCTAGGAACCTGATGTGGGACTCAATCCCAGATCCTGGGATCATGCCCTGGGCCAAAGGCAGATGCTCAACCGCTGAGCCACCCAGGTGTCCCACTAGAAACAATTATAAAATGGTACAGAACCAAAGAAAATAAGGTTGAAATAAAATTCATTTAGGGAATGAAATGGGAATAAATATTCTAATTTTTCTCTTATAAAACTAGTTTGTTGCAGATATAACATTGATTTCAGATACTCCTCGGAGTAAAGAATAACCAGCATATACAAAATTCATTTGACTACATTCTTCTATAGAGCATCATGATATAGAAATTATACAACTTACACAGCATGGGAATGTGGGCACTTTATACGTTAATATCACTATTATTAAAAATACATTAAAACAGGAAAGAGACTTGCAGTCAATAATATTAATACTCTACATTTTAACAAATATATTTTTTTGTAAAACAGGGTACCTTATCAGAGAATAATGGTATTATTTATAGATGGTATTATTTATATATAGATCTTCTCTATATCAATGGTATTATTATGGTATTATTTATATATAGATATTCTCTATATCAATCCATTATAGCCAGGAACCGTTAGTGGTAGACAATTTACTCTAAAAATACTCAAAATTACAGTAATAGTAAAATGACTATAACATTGTACAGTAATAGTGAAGTGACACTGACACTATCCGTTTCAATTCCATTTGGAGATTTAAATAGCAACCTACAGGCACAAGTGATTTAGAAGAGTTCCAATGTGCAAAAATCAGGATGGACTGTTCCAATGCTCAAAAATCAGGATGGACATTCCTGGCCATGGAGTTGATATGATGTAGATGTTGGTGGTGATGGAAATAGACTTTAACTAATTGTGGCAGCTACTGTGCTGGGCATCTAAAATGCATTATTTCATTTACATAAATCTTTTCAACATTCTTTGAGGATGTATATTATTAACTTTCTCAGACTTTGGTTACAATAGCAAGATCCAGAAAAAGTCAACAATTGTTTAAAGTCACACAATCAGGAAAAAGAGAGACAAGTTCAAGTTCACCATACCTGAAACAAGGCTATGCTCTTGGCCACTGCATGAGAATGGTTAACTTCCAGATGTGCCTTGCTGCACATATACTCAAAGTTACCAGGTTAGGATAGAGTCATATATATGATGATGGATGTAAGCACTGACAAACAAAACATTTTTCACTACCTTCTTCTAGCAATCATCTCATTTAACAACATGCATTTTAATACTTTAATTTTTAATTGTAATACTTTAATACTTCTGGCTGCTCTAATAATGTTAAATTATGTAAGTTCCTATTAGAAGCTGGTTAGATAAAAGCCTTTTTTGGAAGCTATAGATATTCTCCTGGATTCTAAGGGAAAAGCATTTACAAAATCAACATAAACAAATTCTCTTGTTGGACACATGAAAATTCTTAGAGGTAGAAAGTCTGTAGTATGTATGGAAACAAAAGGTACTGCTGTACCCTAGGGAACAATGCAAGATGAGAGGATAAGGACAACTCTGACTGCTCTCTACCTCCCACCATTTTAGATATGATTGTCATGCACAAACTATGAATATTTTAGTATGATAAATCAATCAGTAAATACCATAACGTACAGAAAGTCAAACACGGAGTGTGTGTAATTCATTTTTATTCTTTGTCATTTGAGGTTCACCTGAAATTTCTCATTAATGATTTTTTCCCCTCCACCTCAACATTGTACATTTTCCCAAATTCACAGAAGAATTGAAAGACTATTAAAATAATCATATATGTACCCTTCACCCGGTTCAGTAATCACTATTTTGCCAGATTCATTTCTCTGTCTTCTATTAAAAATGTATTTTCTTAAAATGTGTGTGTACATAAATTTACTCCTAAAGATTCAGCCTGTATGCCCTAAGAACATTTTTCTATATAATCATAATCATATCACCACTATCATGAAATTTAACATTAGTTCAAGAATATTATCTAGTTTACAGTCCATATTAAAGAGTCCCAGTAATGTCAAAGTCCAAACTGAGATCAATGATTGAATTTACTTTCCTTTGAACCAGGACAATCTCCCAGTCTTGCGTGGTCCTTCATGGCATTGACGTTATATTTAAGAGTCAAGGCTAATTATCTGATATATTTTAATTGTCATCTCATGACTGGATAATGTTTTATTTCTGATTTAAATTTTTTTTCAGATGTGCTGTGGCACAGTTCTCATTTCATCCCACTAGGATACACAGCAGGTTAGTGTTCCTCCTTATTAGTGACACTGATTCTGGTCATTTGGTTATGATAGTATGCATCAGATGCCCTCCTTTTTTATACCAACATTTAAAATATATAATTTATATATCATGAAATCCATCTTTTTTAAGATGTACAATTCAGTAGTTCTTAATATTTTACAAAGTTGCATAACCATCAGCACTAATTTTAGAATATTTTCATTGCCTATAAATGAAACTCCATATATATATATGCAGTCACTCTCCATTTGCCTCTCTCCTCAGACCCTACAAATCGCTCATCTACTTTCTGTCTCTATAGATTTGCCTATTCTGGATATCTAATAATTGATTAGTCATTAGTAATCGCAATTAAGGGCAGGTAATAAGTAATGTGTGGATAAAATGTTAAGACCATGTAAACAAACATCTCTTCTTCATTAACCTTTCACCCAGTGCATAGAAAATATATACTACGTATTTCAGTTGTGCAAAACACAGTTATGTCAGTGGCTCCCAAGGCTGACAACTACCAAGCAGGGTCCCAAAACTGAAAAGTATGCTGTGAGAGTTTATGAAGGATTGGCTTTGATTCCTTAAATGTTTAGTGGAATTCACCAATGAAATCCTCCAGGACTGGACTTTTCTTTGTGGGAAGATTTTTAAAATAATTATTTGATATTTTTACTTGTTATAAGAATGTTTATATTATTTATTTCTTCTCCAGTCATTTTTGGTACTCTGTGTCTTTCTAGGAAATTATTAGTTTCATCTAAATCATCAACTCTGTTGGCATACAGATTATTCCGTTCTTTCTGCTTTAGTTGCATTTAATATGATGCCCTTTTCCAGCTTTTTAGGGGAAGGTTAGGCCACTGACATGAAATCTTTCATCTTGTTTAATCTAGGCACTTAAATCTATAAACTTCCCTCCAAACACTGCTTTAGCTGCATCCTTTAAATTTTGATATAGTGTGTTTTCATTTTCCTTTATCTCAAAATATTTTCTAACTTAAGATTTCTTCTTTGATCCATTAGTTCTGTAAGAATGTGTAGTGTAATTTTCACACATTTGTGAAATTCCCAAATTTCCTTTTGTTAATTTTTAATTTAATTTCATTATGTTGGAGATCACATTTTGCATATTTCAATATTTAAAACATAGAGACTTTTCTCATAGCCTAGTATATAATTATCCTAGAGAATGCTTCTTGTGCACTTGAAATAAAATGTTTTCTGTTCCTATTAAGTGGTATGTTCTATAGCTACTACTAAGATGCTTGGTTGACTGTTTTTCAAGCATTTCATATCCTTGTAGATTTTCTGTCTAAATATTCTCTCCATCATCAACACTGTGGTGTTAAAATCTCCAACTATTATTTTTGTATTATCTCTTTCTCCTTTCACATCTGTAGCTTTTCCTTCATAGTTAGGTGCATATGTTTTTGACTGTTATATAGTCCTGATGGATAGACAATTTTATCATTACAAAATGTCCATCTTAAAAAAAAGTCCATCTTATTCTTTAGCAACACTTTTTTGTTTTAAAGTCTACTTTCACTAATATTAGTATTACTATTCCACTTCTCTCAGTTGTTAACTGCATGGTATAAATTTTTCCATCCTTTCAATTTCAACTTATTCATATTTTTTAATCTAAAGAGTGTTTTTTGTAAACTACACAAGTTTTTTTTTTCACCAAGTCAGACAATTTCTGCCTTTTGATTGGATTGTTTAAATCTATTCACATATAGGATTAGTTTTTTTTTTTTATATCTTCCATTTTGTCTTCTGTGTGTTTCATGTCTCTTTTTTTAATCTCTTCTTTATTACCTTCTTCTGTATTAAGTGGATTCTTTCTATTGTATAGTGCTAATTCCTTAATAATTTTTAACTGTTATTTTTTAGTTAAAACTTCTTGGTGGCTCAGGATTACAAATATGCACCTCAATTTAGCATCTATTCCAGATTTATACTAACTTGATTCCAATACGCTATAAAATGTTGCTCCAATATATCTCCATTCCTTTCTTTTATTGTCACATATAGTTATATTTATATGTGTTACAAACCCAATAATTTAGTGTTGTAATTGTTTTACACAATCTTATGGCTTTTAAAAATGTTAAGAAAGAAAAAAATCTATTTAGTTTTTTACATCAGATTTCATTACCATTGCTGGTTCTCATTTTCTCTTCCTGTGGATTCAATTTATTATAAAGTGTTATTTCCTTACTCCAGTATAGCTTCACTTCTACTGCCCGTGGCAAAATCATTCACATGTTACTTTACTTACACACAAAACGGGTGGATATGTTTATTTAAATGTTTAATGCATACCATAGTTAGTACTTTTATATTAGTACTTTATATTAGTACTAATTAGTACTAATATTTATACTAGTACTAATATTAGTACTATATTAGTACTATATTAGTACTAATTAGTACTAATATTTATATTAGTACTTTTATATTAGGCTCAATCAATTGGACTTAATCTGGTACCAAAATGTATATTTATAACAGTAGATCATTTATGATGTTAGCAGAGAGAAGAATTTCTCTATTACAAGGAGATCAAGTATTATTTTGTTAATCATTAATAAAGTTACAGAGTTTTTATTTATTCATTTTTAATAGATCCAAACAGAATGAAAAGATTCTTGATGATAATATGATTCTCACTTAATTACTTTTCAATATTCTTCCTTGAGTGGAGGGAAAAGAAATAAAATTATAGCTGCTCTTCTGGACATTGCAATAATCCACAATATATGTTACATGCAGTCCAACAAGGCATTGTTATTTATGAACATAAATAATTCTAGGAAATATATGCTCTTAACCAATTTAATGACCTTAAGAAGATTTTAGGTTTTATCTTAATGTGCATAAATCCATGGAAGTGTGCTTCATATGTGAATGTATTCCAGTGATTTGTATCACAGCAAAGTAAGGTAGAGAACTCTTCTTTAGATACATGAGAGACCCATTGATAATTCATCAAGTCTAGAAACATATGTCCATTTAGCAATATTTTAAGTATATATCAATTCTTTTTACAAGAGTCATCTCATTTTTCGTCTGCCCAACAACCTGTAAATAATCCCATAATTGATGTAAACCATTTTTGAAATCTAAAAACCTCTCTTTAGGTCTATTCTCACAATTTTAAATTATTAACTTTGATTAATATAGTATTCAATACATTTTATTCTTAATTCAGGGTTCTTATGGGAAAATATATAGTGGCTAATACGTTTATGGGGTTTCCAGGAAAGAATTGTGACAAAAAGCAAAATTTACCATTTTTGTCTATGCATAAATATGTATACCATTAATGTATAGACAATGTTTGTTTTCATGAAGGTATATAAATTTATTATATTCCAAAAATACCCAGGAAAATTGTAAACTTTAATCAGAAATACAAATTGCTTTAACACAGTAAAGGGCACTACCTTCACCCCCAAAAGTAAAACTGCTAAATATGGTGGCATGCTTTATAACATGATTAATACACTAATGCCTAATAAAAATGAGTTGAAAAATTATTTCTAAGTGGGGTGAATCATTAATTGTTCTGCTGCTTGAATCATTATATACCTAATGGCTAATTCCAAAAAACATAGAGCCAAAGCTCTAGCTATTAGATACAATATATGGACTAGCATGTGCAACTTGATGAAACCAAACACTAACATTCTCTCCATGGTAACAAGAACTCATACAAAGCAAAAAGCTTATTTTCATTAAATTATTTTTCTTAGGGATCCCTGGGTGGCTCAGCGGTTTAGTGCCTGCCTTTGGCCCAGGGTGCAATCCTGGGGTCCCGGGATTGAGTCCCGCATCGGGCTCCCAGCATGGAGCCTGCTTCTCCCTCTGCCTGTGTCTCTGCCTCTCTCTCTCATAAATAAATAAATAAATAAATAAATAAATAAATAAATCTTTAAAAAATTTTTTTTCTTTTTTTTTTAAAGATTGAGAGAGAGAGAGAGAGAGAGAGAGAGAGAGAGAGAGAGGAAGGGTGGGCAGAAGGAAAGAATCTGAATGCAGAGCCTGTCGTGGGGGACATCCCACAACCCTGAGATCACAACGTAAGCTGGAATCAAGAGTTGGATGTTTAACTGACTGAGCCACCCAGGCATCTCTCATTAAATTATTTCTAGAATGCTGTAGTGCACTTTACTTTAGAAGACAATCGTGACCTAGCTAAAACACAAACCAGGTAGTTTTTACAGGTTAGTTTCATTTTATCTTTTAGATTTCAGGATACATATGTATTTTTAATGAAAATAACAAAAAATAAGATTCATCATCTGAAACATCTGGAATCAATTCTAAGGAAGAGTTTTATTGTTGTTGTTGTTGTTTTAATAAACAGTAACACTAAGATCAGAATTGGTCAGAATTGGAGTCATCAACTCTGTGTCATGATGGAACTTCCTATAATAGAATTTCTTGTGAAAAATCATTTCCCTAACTATCTGGCCAAAGGCCTGAAATTCAACTATAAAATATGTATTGTTAGTGGTTAGAGCAAAGCAATCCAGAATATTTGTAGATTATAAATTAGTATCTTAAACGTTAAATATTAACATCTAAGCAAGGGAACACTTATTAGAGATCAACTAGGATATGATGAAATGACCACAAGGGCTTGGGAAACCTAGTGATGATCTGGCATCACTTTCAGAGGAAATATGGTTGCAGAAGGAGCGGTCAGCTGTGGATTCCTGGTGACAGAGAAGTGGTTCCGAAAGGAAGGGAAAAGTAAATTAACCAGGAATTACAATGTAAAAAGTACAGCTGGTCCTTGACTTAGATGGTTCAACTTACGATTTTTAGATTTTGCGATGCTGCAAAAGCTATATGCTTTCAATAGAAAACATACTTCAAATTTTGGAATTTGATCTTTTCTCAGGCTAGTGACATGTGGGATGATCCTCCCACCTTGGTGCTGGCAGGGGCAGTGAGCCACAGCTCCCAGTCAGCCACCCCATCACAAGGGTAAACAACAGACACACTTAGAACCATTATGTTTTCCACTTTTAGTACAGCATTCAATAAATTACATGAGATATTCAATACTTTATAATAGGTTTTATGTTAGATAGCTTTGCCTAACTGTAGGCTAATGTAAGTGTTCTAAGCACGTTTAAGGTAGGCTAGGCTGAGCTATGATGTCTGGTAGGTTAGGTGTATTAAATACATTTTCAACTTATGATATTTTCAATTTACTGTGGTTTTATTGGGGCATAACCTCATCATAACTCGAGGAAGATCTGCACAGCATAAAACACTCTTACCTCATTAATATCCCAAAGTTAGATTATATCTTTCAGAATATTCCCATTGCATTTAAGTCCAGTGATAGGAAAAGACAAAAGGTTCATTTGAATTGTGTTGTTTTATTCCTTTCCAAAAAGAAATAAATGAAATTCATACAAAGTTATCTCCTCCATATCAATAACAGATGTAGCACAGTAAATCTACCAACAGGTTTCATAATTTATGAGAATAGTTCCCGATTTTTAGGACACAGACTCTTATAAAGCAGCATAGGGCATGCATTCACTGAAAAGTAATTGGCCTTGGGGTGCCTGTGTGGCTCAGCGGTTGAGTGGCTGCCTTTGGCTCAGGGCGTGATCCCGGGATCCAGGATTGAGTCCTGCACCAGGCTCCCTACAGGGAGCCTGCTTCTCACTCAGCCTGTGTCTCTGCCTCTCTCTCTGTGTGCCTCTCATGAATAAATAACTAAATCTTTAAAAAAAAAGTAATTGGCCTAACACATGTTTTAAAAAATGAACTTAACAGATTTCAGTATATGCTTTAATAGTTAATAAAAATAAATTTTACTTTAAAATGTTACTGAGTTTAGAGTAACTTGGTAACATGTTTTCTCAAAAACAAAAAACAGAGTAAAATGTAAGTACTCTCCTGTAGAGGGTCTAGTAAATGCAGTACTTGAAAAGTATAAAACCACTGCTCTTCAGCTAATATATTCTAAAATAGGGCACACTAGTACACCAATAGTTTATGCAAGACTGAGATAAAGGTCATTTGGAGTGCATGAAAGACTAGTATTATCAAACCCTAAAGTAGAATCCTGAACTATCTTTTCATTTTAGCATGGGAAAAAATGAATTCAAATTCCTATCACTGATGCTTCTTTATGTAGACTTACCTAATTGTAATAGGAAAACACTTATGTCTAGCCACTATGTCTTCTACCCTAGAAGAGATCAGATTCCATCACCTACAAACACCAATGTACTGGCTACAAAATACACTTGGGGACTGATTCTCACAGTTACAGGGAATATGTTGTTAAGATCATAGTGCAAACATTTGCTGCTGGATTTGGAAATTAGAAAAGAAAAACCCTTAAAATACAATAACTCTGAGGTAAACAGCTGTCAAGAGAACAACAGAGTATGAGAGTAGGGGAAAGGTAGGCATCAAAGAAAGCATAAAACAAGTAAACCAAAAAGTATAAAACATAATAAATTTGCATGGTCGTTTCAGTAAATTGACTGATAAATTTGGGAGTTTTACTAACAACTACAACGGCTATATTTGAGAGATTAGTAGCATACAGGATATTTTGTTAACAAGTAAAAGTAACGAAAGGGTGCCTGGGTGGCTCAGCTGGTGAAGCGTCTGCCTTTGGCTTAGGTCATGATCTCAGAGTCCTGGGATTGAGCCCCACATCTGGCTCCTTGCTCAGGGAGGAGTCTGCTTCTCCCTCTTCTTCTGCCCCTCCTCCTAACTCATGCACTCTCTCACTCACTCTCTCAAATAAATAAATAAAATCTCTTTAAAAAGTAAGGAAACATTTAGTTACACAAAAACTACAGCAAGCTACAAAATTGATTTGATTTGCATCTAATTCATATTCATATTTGCTGCTTTTAAATTCTCTTTCATTTCAAAGGTCTGTTGATGTCAGACATTGCCATCGGTCACCATGTCCTTCCCCCCCCCCCCATGTCCTTATAGCTATTCAATCAAAATCACTCTTTTCCATTCACCCCTTTATTACTGTCACTGTAGTTCTGTACCTCTTCACAGCATCAGTCTGGGATAGCTTATTTATTTGTCTCTCCACTTCCAGTTTTTGTATTTTCATCATCACCTAACACATAAATATCTTCTCTCTTTCATCTAGTTCCTTATAGACAAGGACCAGTACACAGCACATAAAAGATACTTGGAAGTTGTGACTACATACATGGATGGATGGATAGATGGATGGAGTGACTGGCATCCTCATTCGGGATACATAACAGAAAAGACTACTTCATAGCCATCATCAGGGACACAAGTAAAATAACCTCAAATTATCATAGTTTGGGTTAACTGGCACAAGAAGTTTATTATTTATTTTTAAGAGATTTATTAAAATCAATAAATGTGTAGGAAAGAGAGTAGAAGCAGATGGGAGAAAAAGAGGATGAAGATGGGCTGCATGGTGTGGAAACAGGATGATGTAGAATAGCCATAGAAGGCCTTGGTCAACTGGGCAGGGAGCTTTGAATTGCCCTTCAGAGCTTCTGGCATCAGGCTAAAATGTCTTCCCTCACTCACTCACTCAAACTTGCCTGAATCAGTCAGGGAATACAGGCTGCTTGACGGAGGGGGTGTAACCTTAGGCCAAGTGCAGCTGAGAGAGATTCTATAGGCACTGACAAATGGAAGTCATCAGCTGACTTCATTCTGCATGGTTGGACAGCAAATCCCACCTTGAAGGGGCACCAGGAAGTACAGTTCCATGTGTTCCATACTAACCAACCCACTTTTATTTTGATTTCTAAATCAGAAAAATCTAGCAGGTGAGATGATCATCTAGTACAGCAAAGGGTACAAACTGCCAAAACTCTTGGTGTATTTTACAACAGAGGAGGTACATGTTGGTCAATTTAAGCAACTCTGCCTAAGTAAGTAAGGAGAGGCTGGGTGACCAGCCAAGAGCTTCATATGCCCCCTAAATCTGTGTAGCCCTTTCAAGAACATAGAATCTTCGAGGCACATGTTAGAATTCTACTGACTGTATATGTGAAACACCTTTCTTAGTCAATTTTCCTCATGCCCAGCTGTTTTTCATTAGTATGAACTCACTGTATATCACATATCATTTATCTTTTGTAAAAAGTATCATCTGAATACCTAATGAGCAAGGTAATGCAGCATGGTGTTTAAAACTATGGTTTCATCATGTGGAAACCAACTGAATACAAGGAGATAATACCTTTATTTTGAAAGTAAGGGTATGACTGAGTCCTCTAAGATTCATTATAATGATATTTGTCTTTAAATTCCAAGCATTTAAATGATTAACTTTAAGCAATCTGCTGAAATTCTGAAACAATATTATTAAGGCACTTTACTATATCAGTTTCTATTTGGTTGTAATACTGAAAGTGTTAAGGCTATAGGTAGAGATCAAGGGATTTTAAATAGTAAAGTTACATAAAATTAAAAATATTAAAATAAGATAGCCCAATATACTTAATAACATATTAAAATAAGAAATGCTAGTAATATTGTTAGTTTTAAGGTGAATGCAAATTTATAAACAAAAAACCTCAATTAGTTGAATCATGTTCTGTCGTTCTTTTAACTCAAGGGAAGTAAGTGAATTTTGATTTCTATTAACACCCTCCTCTGTAAGCACAGAGCATATGTTTGAATATCACCTAATGTGAAATGATCAAAATTAGAGACAGTAATAATTATAGAGAACTAATGGCCACAGAAATTAACCCAGGTTGTGTTGGGAAAGAAATACACAAGAGATCTTTGGGTCATCAGTGATATTCTATTTCTGGACCAGAGTGGTAGATAAAAGAGTGTTTACTTTACAATGATTTGTTAAGATGTGCAAATTTATTTCACATAGTTTTATCTATGCGGTTTCAAGAAGAAAAAAACCTTTCCAAACAATTACTCAAAAAAGCAACTTATAAACCAAATGCCCTCAGATTTATACTGCTGTGGTAGTTGAAAATTTTCACCATGGAAATATCATTTGCACTAAGGACAAATTTAGAAGTGATTGGAAGTTTCTTTGTAAATGTGGAATCGATGGTGGCATTTAGAAATTGGGAATGTTAGCACAAACAGCTCCCCACATTATCTCCAAATCAAGATTATAATCAGCAATGACAGCAGGAAGCAACTTTTAGTAGTCAATGGAGAAAAACCCAATATGCCATACCATGAAGTATATGAACAAACCTCTTCTTATTAATAATAAGTCAACACCACCAATACACTTGTTTGGAGGAATCTAAATGCAGAACGGACAAACATAAAAGTAAGGATATATTTAAAAACAAATCCAAGGGGGCACCTGGGTGGCTCAGTCGGTTAAGTGGCCCACTGTTGATTTTAGCTTGGGTCATGATGTCAGGGTCCTGGGATTGAGTCTGTGACAAGCTCCACGATCAGTGGTGAATCTGCTAATGATTCTCTCTCTTTCTCTCCTCCTCTGCACCTCCCCCACCCCAGCCCACACGCGCTCTCTCTCAAATAAATAAATAAATCTTTAAAAAATAAAATAAAATAAAATAAAATAAAATAAAATAAATAAAAGCAAATACAAGGATTTAATAAGAACACAAAAGGATAAACATATCTCTGCACCAAAAGGAAAATTTTGGAAAGTCGGGGCTAGGATGCAGAATCATGTCACCTTCCACACAGTTCCTACTGAAATGACAACTACCAAGCTTGCTGATGGAAACTGGGCATCAGTGTCAGGGCCTTTCAGGTCTTGCAGAACTTTCAGTGAAGAAGGCCAAGTTTGCAGTTGCCTGAAAGGCTTGACTATATGAAATGCAATTAGAACACCAAGAAGGATTTATGGAATGTAAAATTTAATAAAATTCTTAAAGTACAGAAGAGGAGAAAAACCTATTCCTACTTGGGTTGGAGTCTGCTGTTGCCCAAAATCTATCTTCTTGCTCATAGAAACAGAATTCCTCTCCCAAACCTCGACAGGACACACAGCCATACAGATACACAAACTTGACCTAGGCAAAGCCCACAGGACTAAGCTTGGGTCAGTGACATATTGGCAAAAGTGATGGGTACATGTTCTAGTTCATCTCCTTAAAAATTTTTGGCCTGAACTCCCTGCATTCTATTCTATTAGTCTAGAGGTAAGAGTAGCAGACTTCAGAAGTTGTACATTAAAGATAATGGAGCAAGCCCACAAGCCCCAGACTACCTTACATCTTCATTCTGTTGTGTGACATATGCAGGAAAAAACCCACAGACGAATTAGCCAGAATATTATCTTAAAAAAAACCTTTATCTAGGTCTATATCAATGTACATATATTTATCCATACATACACACGCAGGGCTGCATATATTTGTATGACTAAATATATAGGGACACCTGGGTGGCTCAGTGGTTGAGTGTCTGCCTCCAGCTTGGGGTGTGGTCCTGGGATCGAGTCCCACATGGGGCTCCCTTCAGCAAGCCTGTTTCTCCCTCTACCTATATCTCTCTGCCTCTCTGTGTCTCTCATGAATAAATAAATAAAATATTTAAAAAATAGTTAATACATGAAAAGATACCACATTACAATTTTTTTTAAAAGATTTTATTTATTTATTCATGAGAGACACAGAGAAAAAGGCAGAGACACAGGCAGAGGGAGAAACAGGCTTCCTGTAAGGAGCCTGATGTGGGACTTGATCCCAGGACCCCGGGATCATGACCCAAGCCAAAGGCAGATGCTCAACCCAGATGCCCCAAGATACTACATTTTTAATACAACATGTGATCATGTATGTGGAATCAAAAGTGGAGAAACGAACTCTTAATGGTATTTTTAACTTTTGTATTGTTTGAATTGTTATAAGTATACTTTCCTTTTGTTATTTAAATGCCTGATTTTCTATGCATAAAGCAATCAAGTATTATAACAGCAATCAAATATTATAATCCTGTTAAGGTATTTTCTTGATTAATCTATTCATATTTCCAAATAGATGAAGGATTGAGTAGCCAGACAGGGTGTGAGGAAGAAGAGATGTAGAGGACCCTACTAATAGGTCCCAAGGTGGCAATCAACTCCTTGGGGATTCAACTTCTAAGACCTTGTGAAGACTAGCAATCAGGCAGGTGCTTATAACCAGTAAGGGAGAGACAAAGGACAAGACATTGGAATTCTCCCTAAAATGAAAAGTCTCTAAGCAGGGCAGAGACTCTCCAACCATCGCTGGCTCCAAAGAGAATGGGGGTAACAAGAAGGAAAAAGGACCATGGTTAACTTTCCTTGCTGCAACCTGTGTTAAAAGTACCATGATTTTTGTAATCAGAGAAGACACAGCAAATATTACATTGGAAGTTTCTGGGCTTTTGAAATTTCTATATAAATTTTAAGCACTACCAGTTTACTATAAGTGAATGATGACCAAATCATAATTATGATTTTTTTCTGTTGATAGTTTATTATAATACATTGGTATCCTATGTTTTGGTTAAATACAAATAAACATTTTACTTTATAATTGAGACTGTGCTACAGTCCAATGCTCTAGTTTAACAGATCCACCATGAAAATAATGCTCTTCAAAGAATGAAGGTGCCATTGCAAACAGCTTTCCACAGGGCTAGGTCAAGGAATAAGGAACAGATGATTGTATCAGAACAAAGCACAGCCCCTTATAAACTCTACTCACCCCTCACTGCATATTCTTTCTATACACACAATACCAAGAAAGGTGGACAAATACACAGTGTTATGTATGACCCAGCCCCCCAAAACATGACAGATAGTGTTTTAGGGCAATATTCCAACACTGTCTTCAGTTATGATCTATTAGGTGGTTATTGAAATATTCTTGAGATTTCCCATTGCCTACATTTTAGCAGCCATGTTGCTAAAATTCTAAATGGCTCATTGTTAATGGGCATCAGGTTTGTGCTAAGAATGGAGACTCCTAAAGATGAACATATCCTAAGTAACTGCTCTTCTTAATACATAAGGGGAGTTTTGAATATCTCAAAAGTTGCTTCTAGCTATCTGGTAGTATCCTAGAAAGGTTCTTGACTCACTTTATATACTTATTTTAAATATTTAAATGTCCATTTAAATATATATTTCTAGGTTTATTTTAAATATCTGAATATCCCAGAAAGTCACATATAAAGCAGATACTAATTTACACTAGATTTATTAAGGTCACATTACCAACTTGAATGCATTAATGCTCTATGTGTTTGATTCTGGGTCTCATTCATTCTCTGGTAATCTCCTTTATGTGCTGCAGGTTCCCACCCCATCAAAAACAGTAAGGTGTCTGGAAGAGGCACATGAAGAAATACTAGAAACAGAACCAAAATTGCCCAGTGCATACTATACAAATACTAAATTATGTGCTGAGTAAAACAATAATTAGAATCATCTTTCATCATTCATTTCCTTTTTATTGTATTGAATGCTTAAAAAATAATAAAATTTCAATTTGTGATTGTTGATGCCCTATTATTTTAATAAGAGTAAGCATAACAAGTTTTATTATGCATCAAAAATGTTTTTGAATCCATAACAAGGTTGATAAAATGCAATTCTATGTAGAAAAAGATATAATTAAGAGCTCTACATTCTGTTTTATACAAAAGATCTGCACATTTTAAAATACATTTCCCCACTAGTGAAATGTTCAGCATATTTATAATTAAGACCATGGGCTTTATCTCTAAATTTAGAATTAATAACTAACACATATCAAAGGAAGAAGGTAGAAATTACAATTTATCATTTAAACTTCCTATTCATGTATTAATTTGCCTACATATGTCAAGTCCTTATTTTACTTGTTTTAATGTCAGAAGACAGAACCCAGTACCTTAAAATCAGCAACTTGCAAACAAAAGAAGATTGTGACTAGTTATTTTTCAGAAATGGTCAAGAATTTTGCTAAACCATATCTTGCTCATGATTAGGAAAACTAGAAATTTATATTGCTTTAGAGTGAGCAACTAAATCAGGCACCACCCAGAAGTTTGTGTGCCAAGAAACTCAGAGCAGACACTTCAGTGGCAGCTTTGCTGCTAATGACACCGAAGCTTCTAAATACCAGCCAATCTCAAATGTGTGGGACCACTTCTCCTGATGTCATTAGAACTATATTAACTGTGTTTTTTGGATACAAAATCATGTTTCATAATTGTAAAAGGGTGATATTAAAATATTTATCTGTGAATATCAATGAATTCTACAATCTAAAAGGAGGTGCATATGAATATGTAGTATAAGCACCTGACAATTAGTTTTTCTGATTGTAATGTTAAGTGCCTGACATTAGGCTTTTGATTGCAGAGGCATCCACTTCAAAGACATCCATCTCAAATAAACACACTGTCAGCTAAACAACTAGATAAAAAGCCAAGCGACCTCACCCATGAAGTTCTCTGTTGACCTAGATAACTGACCATCTAACTGCTTGCTTTTCCCTTCCCTCACTTTAATCTCTGCTCTTATATTTTAAATTCACTAATAAAGAGTGAACTCCTGAAACCCTAGCTGCCCTGCCCTCAAGCCCAGGCTTGTACACACTCTCTCTCTTTCTACTGGAAACCTGTGTGGCCCTGAGCGTGACTTCTACCCTTAAAAACACATAATAAGCCTTGTTTTTTCAAAGTTCCCTGATGGTTGCTACTGGGGCGCATCTTGCAATCATAGTTAACAATCACAAAGGTCTTGGTCCAGCCCCAGCACTGGCTGTGAAAGAGGAAATGTCTGTGGGGACTCGCCACAAATAGCACAGGAGCGCGGGAGTGCTTCCAGCATTCCTAGCCAATAGTCACTCTAGATAATGTGGACTGACCCAAAAGAAAATAGTATAGAATCCTCTGACCTCTGGCTATGACAGGCATTAGGCCTTTAATCACTAAGTCTTGGGGCACCTGGGTGGTTCAGTTGGTTAAGTGACTGCCTTCGGCTCAGGTCATGATCTCAGGGTCCTAGGACTGAGCCCTGGCAGGCGTCCTGCTCAGTGGGCTCCCTATTCAGTTGAGAGTCTGCTTCTCCCTCTCCCTCTGCTACTCTCCCTGCTCAGTCTCATGCTCTCTCTCTCTCTTTCTCTCTTAAACCAATAAATCTTGAAAAAAAAAAAAAAGTACTAAGTTTTGAGTGGGCTCAAGGCTCAAAAGGAGTGTTTGAGGCAAGCCAGGCACCAGTGTAAGGACCTAGGACAGTGGCTGGTTACCAACCAGCAGAGAAATGTTTCTTTGGCACTTATTTCACTGGCAAAAAAAAACAAAAACAAAAACAAAAAACAACTGTGTGCTAGCTACTCAGCAGCCTTGATTTTAGTTTAACCACATCTACCAAACAACCTGCTTGGCATTATTATTCTTCCTGTACATTTCTAATCAGCGTCTCATTCAGAACATAACATGTGGTTCAATTTGCCTAACAACATCAAAATCTTCCTATTCAAGCAGCCCAGGTGGCTCAGCGGTTTAGCTCCGCCTTCAGCCCAGGGCCTGATCCTGGAGACCTGGGATTAAGACCCACGTCAGGCTCCCTGCATGGAGCCTGCTTCTCCCTCTGCTTGTGTCTCTGCCTCTCTCTCTGCATCTCTCTGTGTCTCTCATGAATAAATAAAATCTTAAAAAAATATATTCCTATTCAAGTAATGGATTATATAGCACATATCAAAACTTAGAAATAATTTTACTGAATTTTCTTAGTAAACCGATTGTGTTTTAACAATAAAATCCTAGGATTTGAAAAGTCGAAGGGAAGCAAAGTTGTGTAATAGAGATAATGAGATGTGATCTCAAACCAAAGTTTTTTCACAATATAGCTGGGTAAGGGTCAAAAAGAAAAATAGTCAATTTCCTCTGCTATAAATTGAGAATTATACTTCACAATGTAAATCTCTTAAACAAATTAGGTTAGATAATGTATTAGCAAATGAAGCAGATCTACTCTAAAAGAAAGGTATTTAAAGACGCTGACAGCGATACCATTTTCTAGCACTAATGTTATTTCTAGCCAAATACTTAAGTGTTCCATTCTTTGATCTACTCTTTCTTTTTTTAAAAGACTTTATTTGAGAGAGATACAGAGAGTTTAAGAGAGAGAGCACGCACGCAGGAGCAGCGGGGAGGGGAGAGGAGCAGAGGGAGAGGGAGAAACAGACTCCCCACTGAGCAGGGAGCCTGACCTGGGGCCTGATCCCAGGACCCCGAATCACGACCTGAGCTGAAGGCAGACGCTTAACCCACTGAGCCACCCAGGTGCACCTAATCTACTCTCTTGATGGCATTTTCCCTTATTCTGTCTTTCTAGGTCCAGTGCTTCATGAATCTTATTGCAGATGAACCACTTTGGGGATATTTTAAAAAAACAGACGTTGGTTCCTTGGATCCAAAAAGAGATCTGAAATTCTACCTTTCACAAAGCTCAGTGTCTGTCTGGACTAGCAACCTGTTATATATGAAATATGGGGACGACTGGGTGGCTCAGTAGTTGAGCATCTTTCTTTGGCTCAGGGTCTGTTCCCGGGGTCCAGGATTGAGTCCAGGATCGAGTCCAGGATGGAGTCCTGCTTTGAGCTCCCTGGAGGGAGCCTGCTTCTGCCTGTGCCTGTGTCTCTGCCTCTCTCTCTGTCTCATGAATGAATGAATGAATAAATAAATAAATAAATAAATAAATAATAAAAAAGACATGCAAATATGCACGCCCCACCCAAGACTTACTAAATCAGGAACTCTGGAGGTGGGGATTGGAATCTGTTTTAATAAGCCCCCAGGATGAGTCGTATGTAGGGTCAAGTTTGAGAACTGGGATTCTAGAGTGAAGGCTCTCAACTTTGACTTCTCAGTAGAATCACATGGGGAGCTTTCTAAATTTTCAGTGCCTAGGTAGCCCTCCAGACAAACTACATCATATCACAGTCTATGGGTTGGATTGAGGCATGCATAGTTTTTAAGTTTTCAGGTTATTTCTGGTTTCAAGTTATGAGCAACACTGCTCTAGATGGGGGGGGGGAGTGAGGGGGAAGGAACACCACTATATCTATTTGACAGATAAGGAATTTAGGTTTCTTTCATTTTCCTTAAATTTTAATTTTCAATTACTCATGTTAACTCTTATAAAACAGCTGAATTTTTTTCCTTTACTCTAAAATTATTTGAATTAAATTGGGCACTAACAAGGGAAGATATAATCAGTTTTTATTATAATAGATATGTGTTAAATATTTATGGGATTTAAAAAAAATGTATGGAATACCTCAGAGTTCGGACATGCCACATTCCTAATTGTGAACCTTCAGTTTGTGTTTGATATTTTGTTCTATTTTTTTTAAAGATTTATTTATTTATTCATGAGACACACACACAGAAAGAGGCAGAGACATAGGCAGAGGGAGAAGTAGGCTTGGCTTCCCGCAGGGAGCCAGATGTGGGACTCGATCCTGGGTCCTAGGATCACGCCCTGAGCCAAAGGCAGCCGCTCAATTGCTGAGTCACCCGGGCATCCTATGTTTGCTATTTTAAAAATGAGGCACTACTAACTCAGGTTAACCTTTGGGTCACCGGAAACATACAGGTGAAATCAACTCTGAATTCTACAAAAGTAAACGTGCTATGTTTGGCGTTAGTCATAGGAAAATATTAAGCTGTCTTTGGCACCCTTAGGATTGCTATGAAATCAATTTCCCAAAGCCATAACTCTCATCCTTTGCAAGGTCTAAGTGTAGTCAGTGAACTTATAAAGTCAGAGTAAGAGGCAAGGACTTCATTCTCATAATTATAAGCTCCTGCAGGATGTAATGTTCCCTTCTCCTCAATCTGTTGTGCAAAATAAGGGATTACAACATTCTGGCAACTCTTTTTTTTTTTTTAAGATTTTATTTATTTATTTATTCATGAAAGACACAGAGAGAGAGGCAGAGACACAGGCAGAGGGAGAAGCAGGCTCCATGCAGGGAGCCTGATGTGGGACTTGATCCCGGGACTCCAGGATCACGCCCTGGGCCAAAGGCAGGCACTAAACTGCTGAGCCACCCAGAGATTCCCCATTCTGGCAACTCTTAATCAACTTGTTCACTGTGTGAATTCCCAGATCAGATACATTTTCAAACATAAAAATAAACATCAATACTGAAACACAATAGAAATAATTGGGAGATTCTCCGGAGCAATCCTTAACACTATGACAACTGTCCTGCCCCTGTCCCCTCTTCCCCCTACCCCAGGGTGTATCTAATTGTTCTTAATAGAAGAAAGCCCCTATATCTATAGTAGCCACTGAGATCATTCTGGAAATCTAGAATACTAATTTTAAAACTAATGCCAATTCTAGAATATTTACTCAGTTACTGCAACATACCAGCACAGGGACTGTTCTAAGCACTTTATATGTATTTTCTTGTTAAATCCTCATAATCACCATCTGCTCAAATATCACATCCTCAGAAATGCTTTATCTGTCTGGTAGATGGAGATATCCCTTACTTTCTATCTCATTAAACTCATATAATTTCCTTGTTAACTTGTGACATAATATTATTTAACAGTTTTTGTCTCCTCCATTATAATGGAAGCTCCATGAGGCCAGGAGTTCATTCTGACCTCAGAGTCAGAAAAAAAAAAAAACAGGTTTATTATTGCCACTTTGTAAATATTAAATGAATGAATGAATGAGAAAAAATCTACTTGAGAACCAAGAAGCCTTTTCATGAACAAAAGGGATAATTTTGGAAGCACAAGATTTTTGTGGTGGGGAATCCCTGGGATTCATTATCACTCAAAAGCCATGGCTACTACATTTTCTTACTGGTTCAGAATCAAGCAATGGCTTCTCAAATCATTCAAGGTAAAAGTCCAAATCCTTACAATAACCTCAAAGGCCCCACTGGGTCCACAGTGCTACTGTGATGTCTCCAATCCTTTCTCCTAAATTCCTCCATTGGCTCATTTCATTTAGGTTGCACAGGCCTCTCTGTAAGCATCCCCTGATGACCTTGCATCAGCTATTCCCTTGAATAGCTTGATTCAGTCAACAATGTCCCTGAAAAAATATTCCCAGATATCTTTCTAACTTGACCGTCTGTTTCACATCACTTAGATCCCATCCTCTTAAGAGAAACACTCCTTATCATCCTATATTCTACTGAGACCTAGTCATTCCCATTCTGGTACTCCCCAGGACCTGACCCTGCTCTTTTACTTTGTCCTTATAGCCTTCATCAATAATCACATACCAGACTTCCACCTTATTATGTGTACTGTTTATTGTCTCTTTCCCCTCTGCTAGACTCTAAGCTCCACTGGGCAGGGCTCATGTTGTGATCTTGGAGGTTACCCCTAGTGCTGAGAATGGTGTCTGGTACATGGAGAACATACAATAAATACCTGTTGAATAATGGAATGAATGAATAAATGCCTCAATTGTTACTCACAATGTCAGATTGCTAACTGATAATAGTGTTAAAAGTATTTGGGTGGGGCAGCCCGGGTGGCTCAGTGGTTTAGCGCTGCCTTCAGCCCAGGGCGTGATCCTGGAGACCTGGGATCGAGTCCCACATCAGGCTCCCTGCATGGAGCCTGCTTCTCCCTCTGCCTGTGTCTCTGCCCCCCTCTCTCTCTGTCTCTCATGAATAAATAAATAAAATCTTAAAAAAAAAAAAAGTATTTGGGTGACTGAATCAGAACCTTGCTTTGGTTATTCAAGGCTACCCTTGACTGTGAGCTGCACTGAATTGAACACCTGGACATTCTTTTTTTTTTTTAGATTTTATTTATCTATTTGACCGAGAGAGAGAGAGAGAGAGAGAGAGAGAGAGAGAACAAGCAGGGGGAGCAGCAAGCAGAGGGAGAGGGAGAAGTGGGCTCCACACTGAGCAAGGAGCCCAATAAGGGACTCAATCTCAGGACCCCAGGATCATGACCCCAGCCAAAGGCAGATGCTTAACCAACTGAGCCACCCAGGCACCCACACCTGCACATTCTTATTTCCCAGCTCCAACGTGAATGTTTATCACTCAACCAAAGCAGAGATATTTATGTACCTATTATAAACTTCAAAACGTATCTTCTCCTTAATTATTTTGTATTGATGATTTGTTGATTAGGGACCACCTGCAGACATTTTAGATTCACTTATTTTTATCAATAATCAGTTAACACTTTTTCTTCAAGGTAGATTACTTCTTAGGATGCTTTCCATAAATCTTTACTTATGTAAGGGAATTCATGTTATTCTATTCAGGGAATATTTCTTGATCCATTCCCTAATTCTAAAGAGTATAACTTATTTAAGACCTATAAATGTACTTAATATAATTATAAACTATACTCCTTGGTGCATAAAGGCAATACAGAAACTAATATACACACATAAATACACATACACATTTATTCCTTCCCTCTTTCTCTTCCTCTCCCCTCTATACACCCCTGCATTGGGACCTCACATGCCAAAAGTAAAAGTAAGGAAACAAGAAGAAAAAGATTGAATTGATTAGTATATAAGGAAGATAATAAGTTAACCTAGAATAGGAGTTGATTCGTAAAGCAGCAATAAAATCTGTTACTATCACATTCCTTGACTCCCTCAAAAACCATTCATAATACCATTTAAACTATTTTATAAACAGATCCAAAAATTACTCATGAAACATATACTTCTAAAATACAATGAATTTTGTTTCAATAAACATGCTTCTTTTATTATTTTGTAGGAAAAGAAAATATTTTAATTTTTACAAGGAATATATGTTGTCCATTTTGAGATTTTATTGATGTGAAATAGTTTCAAAAGAGCATTTTAGCAGTCATTTTGATACTGGATTTCAGTTTTATACATTTATTCAAAGACTTTTATAAACACTATAAATTTTAAAATATCTGAAAAAGTTATAGTGTATCATAAGTACTCATATATAATAAGCTTATTTTTAAGACTTTATTTTTAAGTAATTTCTATACCCAATTTTGGGCTTGAATTCAAAAGCCCAAGATCAAGAGTTGCATGCTTTACCTACTGAGTCATCCAGGTGCTCCATAAGCTTAATTGTAAGTAAAAATCATCTTCTGTAGTTTACTAATGATAGTTGTAATACAGGCTTTTTCAGTGAAACTATAAACATTTACTTTATGCTATAACCATGGACACTATGAGTTTTTGCCTCATCAATAAATTAATATATCAATAAAAATAACTGAATATCTCAGTGCTTATTGAGTAAACTTTAATTACTATCATTACTACATGTCAAACACGAAATCTTCATTAATGTGTGTTTTTGTGTGAGAGAGAGATGCAAAACAACAGGAAAGAAAGAAATTACACCATTTCTTTATGTTTGTAAAAAATACATGACAGTGCATATAAAAAAGTGTAACTATAATAAAGATTTCTGTATGACTCTCTCTATACAATCTAAGTGGTGTTCAAACAAGGTGACTAGGTGCATAATCTTTGGAAACAGAAACTTGGTTCAAATTCCTGGCACTTCCACTTAACATCTGAATGAGCTTGAATAGCTTTTATCATGCTATGGTCCTTAGATATATCTTATGTAAACTAGAAATGAAAATCTAAAAATATCCACTTCCCAGGGCTGTTGCGTGGATTCTATGATATCTAGCCTATGATCCAGGACCTGAGCTGTGTTAATTAATAGCTGTTGACCTCATGCTTCCTTATGTAGCCAGGCTTTGATTTCTAGAACATGACCTCTCCTAGCTCTCCTATGTCTTACTCATTGATACCAAAACAGAGCTCGCAAGACTCCCACAATCTGCTCCTGCTGTTCTTTAAGCTTTATCTCTTAGTTCTGCCTTGCCAATATCCATCAAACCCAAAACACCAAAAATATCCCCCCACATACAATACTGCTTCAGCTTCTATACTTAGTGCATTTTTTTAGACACTTATAATACTCTTTGACCACGTCGCCATCCTTTCTTCCCATAGATATACAATCTTTGTCCCCAAATTTTTGGGGGAATTTGGAGAAAAGGCAAGTAGGGTATGCAACCTCTGAACTGAAGGTATACGAGTGTGGAGGGGACCATAATTAGTGGCAGCAGGCCTGTTAGAAAGAATAATAGTGACTATAATTTATAGCTCTTGGACCAGCTGAGCTAATCCAACTGTGACAAAGTCTAAAAAAGGAAGCAAATAAGAACCCATTCATGTTAGACTACAAAGGGAACCACTGTATGAAATGGTCTTACGTGAGTAAAAGAAAGCAAAGTACGAAGGAATGAGTGTTTTATTTTGTATTGAACCCGTGTGTTCCAATATGGACAAATTGGATGCAAAAAAAAAAAAAGTTTCAATTTAGGACAAACACCGACAAATTTGTCCTTTGAGATTTTACTCAGAAACCTAGGTAGCCATCCCTGATTTCACCACTGCCACAAGACATTTATTAGTAGCTCCTATTGTACTGTCTTTTGTATTCACCTCTTGGCACCAAAGAGTATATAAAAAACACTTATTTAAAGTCTACCTTTACTACACTGACCTCTATCAAGGAAGGGCCCCTTTCTAATAATCTTTTCTTACCCAAGAGATTGGGCAGGGCACACTTGAACTACCACAATAAATAGAATAGATGAAAATAAATAAAAGAATAAAATTTATTCCAAAGAGAAATTCTGTGGTGAGAAGGAAACTCTTGAGGAATTTCTGGTGGAAGACCTCATTTATCTTAGGTAGAAAGTCTACAGAGAGAAAGGCAAAGACAGCTTTGGAATTGAGAAGAGACAGAAGACTGGCCATATGCACTATGGGAAACTAGATAAGGAGTTAACAATGAATGCAGTAGTAGAAGGATTTGCCAGCATTAAGGTTCCACAGAGTGCTTATGATTCTTGTTCATCTGGTTGCATGGGAAAGTCTTTTGTAGCCCATCTATGATTTTGAAAGTTTCTAAATTACTTCTAAAAGCTCTACTTTAAAAAAAAATAAAAAAATAAAAAATAAAAAATAAAAGCTCTACTTTACCCCAAAGTTGCTGAAGGTTGAAATGGAGTTTAGTGGAATGTAAGGTAAGAAGTGTGGGGAAATCCAGGAAGAGCCAACAAGTCTCAAGGCCAAGAGGAAACACGGCAAGAAAGAAAAGAAAACATTATCAAATATAGCACCCCCCACCCCCTTCTAGAGACTGTTTTCAGGTCTCCTTACTGTCCTATTTGCTGACCAGAAGTCAGCACACTGGCACAATGGAGTCTGTCCATGCCCCTGTTAGAGGCGCTTGTACCATTGTCACAGAAACTTGGTCCACCCACTATTTAGTGAAACTATGTCGTTCCTCACCCTGTTAATATGGTCTGAATCTTTGTTAGCTTTAAGACACGGATAAATTATTCATTATTTTTATTTGTGAGTTCACAGGTCCACTTTACATAGTGCTTTGGGCAAACTGTGAACTTGTGGATTGGAGTGAAGTAATCTTTTACAAACAAGGTCGGTAATGTACAAAAAGACAGAAAGAAGGTCTCCCAGGACAGAAGCACAGAGTTCAGTGCTTGATAGGAGCCTAAAGCAAAACCACTAAAATTTGTTTTTAAATATCAACAAAAGACAAACTGTTAGCATCAAAATAGAAAAACAGGAATCTGAGTAGTGTGACTTAGATGATTTTATCCATCAACATATGCAAGAGACATGGAAGGTGGAGTTCAGAACTCTGTGAACTGTGTCCTGGATACGGCCACACTTTGCTCTGGATCCAAAATCCCAATACCATCTGTCTCTCTCCCTTTCAATTCCTAACACAGAAATCAATCCTTTGACTATGAATATACCAAACAGCAATAACTCCGCTACAAGTTAATCAATGATCACACTGAGTACATATACTGACACTAAATCTTTAGTGTACAATTCCCTCCAAGGCTACTTCTTACTCTAAACATTTTTAACAAACTATACTGCTCTACCTAATAGCCTCCTATAACTTGGTGAATCAAATCATCCCAGGGTGTAACGTAAAAGAATTTTTGGCCCTACAAGGTAAGAAATCCAGAAACACGTTTTCACCAAGGTGTATCTGAATTTCCCTGAGTCTGCTAAAGCAATATGTAGCAAGATCATATCGTTTAGAAAATTGTTATGTTGATATCTCTCATTTTCATTTACTACTCATTTAGCATTTCCTTTGTGCCAGTTCCTGTCCAATTACTCAATAACTACTAACTCAGGGAATTTCTCATGATTCCAGAGGAGATAGGTTCTGCTATTACCCCATTTTATGGACGAGAAAACGGAGAGGCTCTCTGAAGGTTAAATCACTTCACCACAGTTAGCAGAGTCAGGATTCAAACCCACACAGCCTAGCTGCAGTATACACTGGTAACCACTATCAAGCTATTGCTCATGGGAGCAATGCTACATTTGGAACTTTAAAATAGATCTTTATGTCCAAAGTCATTATTATAGATGTCTTTCCTTTTAACATTTTACAATAGTGTAAAACATAAACTTATTATTCTCTGCTATCAGATACAAAGAATATCTTACCAGTTATCTCTGTTATCACAGAAAAGAATATTGGTGAGAAATGACACAGGTTTAGATGATCTGAAGCTGAGGTGGCAACTGAGCTCTGCATTTATTCCACTGGGAGAGCCTTTGATGACTATGCCTTTTGGAAACGTCACACCAATAGGGTGAGCCTCTTCATCATCAAGAAGTCTTGCTGTGGGAATCTGGACATTTATCATTGAATCTCTGTTTAAAATAAAAAAAATGGTTCAAAATACATGCAAGTAATCAGATTTTTAAAAATTTATTTATGATAGTCACACACAGAGAGAGAGAGAGAGGCAGAGACATAGGCAGAGGGAGAAGCAGGCTCCATGCACTGGGAGCCCGACTTGGGATTCGATCTCGGGTCTCCAGGATCGCGCCTTGGGCCAAAGGCAGGCGCCAAACCGCTGCGCCACCCAGAGATCCCAAGTAATCAGATTTAAATGTGTCTTCCTCTGATTTTTGAATCATTAGAAAAACTAATGAGATATTTACAATAATGTAATGTGCTCAATTATTAAAGATATTTTTACATCATCTATTATTTTCTGGTCACAATATAAGATTGATAATGTATTAATTTGACCACATAAGATAATCCAAAGTTCCTTCTGTCTTCTATGAATTAAAAAAGGAGATTATAGATGCCTGGGTGGCTTAGTGGTTGAGCATCTGCCTTTGGCTCAGGGCATGATCCCAGAATCCTAGGATTGAGTCCCACATTGGGGCTCCCTGCAGGGAGCCTTCTTCTCCTTCTGCCTGTGTCTCTGCCTATTTCTCTGTGTCTCTAACGGATAAATAAAATCTTTTAAAAAATTAAATTAAAAAATAAAAATAAGATATTAAAATCCCTGATTAAATACATGTTTTTATTGATAGCCATACTATAAATAGTACTGTCCTTAAACATATCCTTATAAAAAATTACCAAAACTTTCCAATTGATAGCTAAAGCTTTAATGCATATAAACTAAATATGACACTAACAGATGCATATACACAAAAAAAATTTTTACTATGGATACTATTAAGCACTTGTATACATATCGTGAAGAGTTTCTAATCATTACTACTAAAAAATTACACTTAATGTTCACGTATTTCATTATATACCTATAGTTTATTTAACCAATCTAAAATGTTTATGATATCTAATAACACAGTACTTAGTATTCACTTTTAAATCTAACACTTGATAACTTTTAGTGGTCAGTAAATATTTAGCCATAGTACTTTAAAATTGTATTATATATGTAGGTTCTTACAGCAAATAAGAAGTATTATCAAATGGGAATCACATTTCCCTAGTATGTTAATTAGAATGAAGATCATTCAGCTAATTCACTAAAGAAAGTAAAGAAGATCTCAACTTGAATTACTTAAACATATATGGTTCGTTGCATAAAAAATTAGAAAGATAATTTATAAATTAGGTTTGAATCCAATTCTGTCATTAATTAGCTAAGTGTCATTGGATATGTCATTAATGCTGATGATCTTATTGTACATACAATAGGAGACCATGTTATATCATGTCGACAGTCCCTGTTACATGTTCATTTCATTATACTGTATTTTTCAAAATTCAACTTTTGACTTGAGATCATCTTTAAGTTGATACCTTGATACATTAATTCAAAAGTTGAAAGAGTAAAACATTAATCCATATATTAGACTATGTTTCTTGATTAAAAAAAAAACTTTAGCACAATATAATTCAAGCCACTTATATTTTCTGTTTAACCTACAGGGACAATGTCTAGTTATAAGAAAGGGTCTTAAAAGAACCAGGAATCCCAAAGTTGTCCAGTTAATGTTGAACACTTACACTCTTGTCACCAAATGGCATTCAGAGAAAGCTATATGGTGTAAGTAAGCACTCATTGTATCTTGCAGGCCAAAGGTTAGAAACTAAAGGTTGCTCTGGACTCTACAGCTTGAATAATACCCATTTATTTTCAACCATCACAACACATATGGAACTCTTTTATCTGGATCTCAAAATGCTTAACTGTAAAATAAGAGGTTGAACTAGAGATAGAGAGGCTCTGAGGTAGCTACAAGATCTGGAAGTTTGTGAAAATAATGCGTACAGGCAATTCACAATGGTGCACAAATCCTCACAAATTGTATAATTTTAGAATTTTTTTTAAATATTTTTATTTATTTATGATAGTCACAGAGAGAGAGAGAGAGGCAGAGACACATGCAGAGGGAGAAGCAGGCTCCATGCACCGGGAGCCTGATGTGGGACTCGATCCCGGGTCTCCAGGATCGCGCCCTGGGCCAAAGGCAGGCACCAAACCGCTGCGCCACCCAGGGATCCCTAATTTTAGAATTTTTTAAAAGATTTTATTTATTTATTCATAGAGACACAGCTAGAGAGAGAGAGGCAGAGACACAGGCAGAGGGAGAAGCAGGCTCCCTTCAGGGAGCCCGACTTGGGACTCCATCCCGGGTCTCCAGGATCACGCCCTGGGCTGCAGGCGGTGCTGAACCGCTCCGCCACCGGGGCTGCCCAAATTGTATAATTTTAAATTAAAAAATTTGTTTGGCTTTTCTTTTTTTTAATTTTTATTTATTTATGATAGTCACACACACACACACACACACACACAGAGAGAGAGAGAGAGAGAGAGAGAAAGAGAGAGAGAGAGAGAGGCAGAGACATGGCAAAGGGAGAAGCAGGCTCCATGCACCGGGAGCCCGACGTGGGATTCCATCCCGGGTCTCCAGGATAGCACCCTGGGCCATAGGCGGGTGCTAAACTGCTGTGCCACCCAGGGATCCCTCTTTTTTGTTTTATATAAAGTATATCAATATACATTGTCTTGCTTGATTTTCAAAATAAATTTTATCTCATTACTTTGTTTCTAAGATTTCTAACAGAGTTGTCTCATTAGCTGAAGTTCATCTACATCACAGCTATATTTGTGTACACATATCACAAATGATTATCCTTTTATCTTCATAGAATATATTTGTTCAGTTCCCAGGTTTTGCTGTTCTGAATAATGGTACTATGAAATAATTTCAAACATATCTTATAGTACACACATGCAAGGGTTTTTCTTGCATATCCTGCAAAGTGGAATTACTGGGCTGTGAGATATACAAATATTACACTTTGCATTTTATTATTCAATGTGGTCCTAACTCATTGACATTGTAACTAGGATCTGACTTCTTAACGTTTACCTGCCTATACCAGGCAAAATACTTATCTTATTGTAGTCTCTAATTTTCATTTCCAAATTTACAAAAAGGTCAATTACATGTTTTCAAATGTTCATTATTCACTTATGAATCCTATTCTGTGAAGTACTTATCCAAGGTCTTTGTCAACGTTTCTGTTTGAGTGATTTGATATTTTTCTAATTTTTATCATTTATTTTTTTGTTAGCATGATTTTAAGTCTTAAGAAATTCTCTACCCACAGATGTTAAAATTGTTTCCCAAAATATTTTTAAAAAAATTTTCCTTTCACATTTAAAACTTTAAGCCATTTGTAATGGATCTTTGTGTATTATGAGACAGGAATCCAGTTTGAAATATTCCCTACAGATAATCAATTGTTCTAGTGCCATTTATTGGCTAGTAACCTGTCTTCTCCAAAGATCTACAACACCATTTTTTTGTCAAACATTCACTATCCATTCATATATTTTTTTGTCAAATATTCACTATCCATTCATATATGGGTTTTCTGCAAGTCTCTTTATTCTATTCCTTTGGTCATTTTATCTACCACTATACCACTACCATATTGGTTTAGTCTTGATATTTGGTAAGGCAAGCCCTTCTTATCTTACTCTTCTTCAAGAATGACTTGGCTATTCTTTTTTTTTCTTTCTCAAAGATTTATTTATTTGAAAGAGACAGAGAGAGAGAGAGAGGAAGAGAGAGAGGGAGAGTGGAGGGGGAGCAGAAGGAAAGTAAGTCCTCAGCAGACTCTGCATTGAGTGCAGAGCCCAACATGAGGCTGGAACTGAGATGAAGACTTGAGCTAAGATCAAGAGTAGGCCGTTTAACAGTCACCCAGGCACCTCAATGCTATGTATTTTAAATAGTGAACTTATATTTGCCCATTTTGATAAATGACCTTCATAGCTTAAAAAATTTACCAGATTCTTTTAATTTCCTATATAAAAGTCATCTGTAATCTACAGATGACAGTGTTTATTTTCCTATCCTTACTTATTTTATTTCTCTTAACTTCATGTATGGACTGTTTTTCAGGAAAATGTTTTAGAAAGGCAGTGGTAATAGGCGTCCTTGCCTTTTCTTTTTTATTTAAAGGGAATTAATTTATGTTCCAGTATCCCTGATAATGTCTCTTTTAGATTCATGATAGAAAATTTTTACAATTTAAAGGATGTCTCTTTTATTCCTGTTTAAGAGTTTTATCATGATTGGTTTTGGAATTTTATCAAATGCTTTTCTACTGCTTCTATGGAAATGATCATATCATTATTCTCTTTAATTTGTAAATGTGGGAGATGAAACACAAAGGTATTTAGATTTTCTAACATTAGGCAAATCTTAAAATCCTGGGATACAACCGAGTTGGTCATGATTTATTAATATATTTATATTATATAATTAATATGTATTACATTAATATGTATACACAATTTAATTAAGGATCATTACATCTATAGTCATAAGAGAGACTGGCCTATAATTTATTTTTCTCATACTGTCATTGTTTGATTTTATAATAAAAATTTTTGACTTAATAAAACAAATTAGAGCACATTGTGTCTTTTTCTACTGTCTGGAAGAATTTCTAAAAAGTTTGAGATACTAGTTTCTTGCAAGTTTAGTAAAACTTGCCTGTAAAAACATCAGAAGATTTCCTTTTAAGATTTTAAATCTTTGAATCAATATTCAAAGACTATCTATGTATTCCCAGTATGGTTTTAGTAAATTCTATTTTTTTCTACAAACTTCTCATTTCATTTAAGTTTTCAAATCTGTTGGAAAAAATTTCTTCATAGTGTTTTGATTATCTCATTTTTCTCCATTGGAGATGTAATATGCTCCATTATTCTTAATATTATTTAGTTGTACCTTTTCTCTTTTTTGTTCCTCATGAGTGTCACTGTATCAGTATCCATTGTATTTTCAAAGAATCAACTTGTGGGCTCACTGAGCCTATCTTCTATATATTTGCTTTCTATTCCTATAATTTCTACTCTTTTTCATTTTACATTCTGTATTCCTTAGGTTTAATCTATTATTCTTATTTATTAAGTTGAATGCTTGAATAATCATGCTTTTAATCATTTTTTAATCTACTATCAGCATTTAAGATCACACATTTCCATCTAAGTATCATTTTTGATGCATTCCATAAGTGTATGTATTTGTTTATTGCTTAACCATTGGAATATAACAGATGCAGTTAACACAGATGCAAGTCTAATTGTCTAAAGAAAGCAATAGATGTGACAGTACATATTTCAAGTTTAGTCTTCAACTTTAATACTCAAACACTGTTTATATCAGTGAATGTTGTTTTCATGTTTTGATACATGATATTTTAATTACTATTTATTTCAGAATTCAATATATCTTCTTTGACTCTCTGTAGAAGATATTTTTAGGGGCCCCTGGATGGCTCAATTGAATTGAGCGTCCAAGTCTTAATTTTGGCTGAGGTCATGATCTCAGGGTCATGAGATCAAGCCCCTCATGAGATTTTTCCCTCTCCCTCTCTCTGCCCCTCCTCCTGCTCACATATGCTCACTTTCTCTCTAAAATAAATTTTTTTAAAAAACAAGTTTAAAAAAAAATAGTTCCAAATCTAGGGCAAATCTCTTAATTTTTCTTTAATGATTTCAAAATTATGATTATTATCAGAAAATACAGTGTATATAATGTTAACTCTTTAAAATTTATTAAATTTGAAAGGGTGCTTGGGTGGCACAGTTGGTTAAGCATCTGACTCTTAGTTTTGGTTCAGCTCATGATCTCAGGATTGTGAGATTGAGCCCAGAGTCAGGCTCTGCACTCAGTGGGGTCTGCTTGGGATTCTCTCTTTCCCTTTCCCTCTGTCCCTTCCTTCCTCATGAGAGCTCATGCTCTCACTGTCTCTCTCTCTCTAAAACAAATAAATCTTTTTTTTAACTGTTAAATTGAACTATAGAATGATGCACTTTGTTTTTTTAAATATCTTCTATATGATTGTGAAAAATGTGTATTCTCTAACTGCAGGATGCAGTATTTTATAGTATTAGTTTTAATACTACTTTTAGTATTTTTAATAATGTTAGTATTAAATTAATGAGGCTTTTAAAATACCTTTTCAAATTTTCTTTATCTATGCAAGTGTTTTTGTCTTTTGGACTCACCAATAATTGAGATATGTGTTAAAACACCCTACAGTGATGAAGGACTAGTCAATTTCTCCCTATTATTTTTTTTTAAGATTTTATTTATTTATTCATGAGAGACAGAGACAGAGAGAGGCAGAGACACAGGCAGAGGGAGAAGCAGGCTCCATGCAGGGAGCCTGATGTACGACTCGATCCGGGGTCTCCGGGATCACATCCTGAGCTGAAGGCGGCACTAAACTGCTGAGCCACCCGGGCTGCCCTCTCCCTATTATTTTAATCTGGGGTTTATATATTTTAAGAGTATTTTAGTTGTGCATGCAATTTTAGAATTCCAAGTGAGCTGCATCTTTTATAATTAATGCATTTTTAATATTAAAACTATATCTTTACCTCTTAAATAAGGTTATCACATGTAAAATTAATACTGCTATCCAGCTTTCTTATGGTGATTCTGCTATACCTTTTCCTAAGATTTCAGTTTGTTGATTCTTAACTGGGAGTGGTTATGCATCCCAGGGGACATGTAGCAATGTGTGGAGACAATTTTTTTCTGTCATAACTATAGAAGGATGCCACTGGTTAAAGACCAAGGAGGCTGCTAAATATCCTACTATATACAAAATAGCCTCCAGTGGGGGGGGGGGGGGGGGGGAAAGCATCTTCCTCAAAATGTCAACAGTTCCTGAAGTCGAGAAACTCTGCTTTACTTTAATCTTTGTTGTCCTTATGTTTCACATATACCTTTTTAAATAGATAGTTGGATTTTTAAAATTACTTTAACTTTCTCTTTAATCAGAGAAAATTACATTTAAGATTTTGTTGATTTCTATACTGTTTGTATAGGTATATACAATCTTAGGTTTAGTGGATGCCCTTAAAAATTTACCCTACACACTTTGTTTTGAAATTCCTAAAAGTGGGGGCACCCGGGTAGCTCAGTGGTCGAGCATCTGCCTTTGGCTCAGCTCATGATCCTGGCATCCTGGGATTGAGTCCCACATTGGGCTCCCCACAGGGAGCCTGCTTCTCCCTCTGCCTATGTCTCTGCCTCTCTTTGTGTGTCTCTCATGAGTAAATAAATGAAATCTTTAAAAATAATAATGAAATAAAATGACATTCCTAAAAGTTATATTTGGTTCATTTTTAAGTCTATATAGTATAATTCCATGTTAATTACTAATTTTTGTAATGCTATCTCTTTTTATCTATATTCTGTGTCTGATAATTCCAATACCTGAATGGCTAAAGAGTCTAAGTTTCAAGATGGTTGGTTGTGCTGACTCTAATGATGGCATCTTCCCTTCCTGTAAGTTTTGCGACACTGGCTAATGCACTC
Organism: Vulpes vulpes; assembly: GCF_048418805.1. Lineage (NCBI taxonomy): Eukaryota > Metazoa > Chordata > Mammalia > Carnivora > Canidae > Vulpes > Vulpes vulpes. Next base: position 30,984,698 of record NC_132796.1, on the reverse strand, counting down.
ATGTCTGGTTGATAGCAATTATGGAAACTGAAATATGAGCCAAAACTGAGGGTGACTTCATGTAGAACAGCGGTTCACAAAGTGTGGTCCATGTATCAGCAGCATCAGTTTCATTTGAAAACTTACTAAAAATACAAATTGTTACATACCATTCCAGGCTTCCTAAGTCATAAGTTCTGGGGATGGGAAGCAAAAATCTCTGTTTTAAAAAGTGTCTCAGGAGATGCTAATAGACATCAACATTTAAGAACGACTGATCTAGGGAAGATTTGCTGGCTTCCACTGAAAGGTAGAAGGATTTACTCATGTGACCTATTTTAGTCTCTTCCAGTGTCCCTGGATTAACCCAGGAATTTGAGATTGTTTTCCTACCTTGAAGAAGTTGTCTCAAGTTTTAAGAATAAGCCTGCATTTGGCAGATTATTACAGCTCACCACTTCTACTTTGGTTTCAGCTTATAAGTATGTATTAGTTTGGTTTGGTTTGATTGGAGCCCTTTGGAGACCTCTCGCATTTTTCAGAAGCCAGCAATTAATTAATTAATCAATTTAAAAAACATAAAAAACATAAAAAACATAAAAAACAGAATCCACTTGTTTTGTAGAGCAAGGGTACAAAATGTATCTAGGGCAATACAGTATTAGGGTTTGGGTTGCTGACAAATTAAAAAAAAATTAAAACAGATCGCACTCTGTTATAGTATGTACAGGTGATAGGCAGAATTTTGAGATGCCCCCCAAGAGTCCTGTCTCTTAGTGTACATACAAACTCTACATAATTCCCACCCTTGGGTGCCAGAATCTGTAAATACAGTATCACTTTGATGATTAAGTTGTGTTATACAGCAGTGGTAAAGGGACTTTCCATATGTAATTGACATCCCTAGTTAAATGAATTCAAATAAAGCAAAAGGGAGATTATCATGGGTGGATCAGAGCTAATTAGGTGAGATCTTAAAAGAAGGTTGGGAAGTCAGGGACTGAGAAGTCAGAGAGATGGTCTACTTCTGACTTTCAGTGAGTAAAGTACCATGATTGGGGGAGGAACCACATGGCTGGGATTTGAGGGTAACCTCTAATTGCTGAGAGTAGGTCCCAGCCAACAGCCAGCAAGAAAATGATATCTTAGTTCTACAATTAAATGGATCAATTCTGCCTACAACCAGAAAGCTTGGAGGAAGACTGAGCCTCAGATAAGACAGCTGCTATAGCTTGCACCTTGATTTCTGCCTACTGAGATTATAAGCAGTGGATGTAGCTAAACTAAGCTGGACTCCTAATGCAAAGAAACTGTGAGATAATAAACTCATGTTTTAAGGCACTAAGTTTGTGGTAATTGTCACATAGCAATAGAAAGGTTGCTTCCCGGGGCAGCCCGGGTAGTTCAGTGGTTTAGCGCCTGCCTTTGGTCCAGGGCCTGATCTTGGAGACCTGGGATCGAGTCCCACGTCGGGTTCCCTGCATGGAGCCTGCTTCTCCCTCTGCCTGTGTCTCTGCAATTCTCTCTCTCTCTCTCTCTCTCTCTGTGTGTGTTGTCTCTCATGAATAAATAAATACAATCTTAAAAAAAAAAAAAAAGAAAGGTTGCTTCCCATACCATGAAGAGAAATGTATCAAACATTTTTTTTCATATCAAACATTTTTACAAGAAAATCAAATGACAGATTATGAACTAATTAAGTGAGCTTTTTAAATTTTTTAAGTTAAATGAAGCTAAATATTTTAATGCTTCATTATAACTGTAGAAACAAGTCAGATATTGCTCATGACTCACATAACACAGACACAAACAAAAAAAGCACATTATGAAAATGTGGTTGATTCACATTAAGCATTTACCTGAAATAGTTTTGAGGTAAAATTTTGATATCCATCACAGTTGTAATATCCAGAGGAACGGGAGTGAAAAATATGAATGGAGGGTCAAATAATAACTTGGGTGACTTCACCTCTCCAACCAAGCATAGCATTCGATAGCAAACCGGATTATCATTTAGACGAATGGGAATATCAGCTGTGTATTTTCTAGGATGATCTAATGAAGAACAATTTTTAAAAGTATCTTAGATTTGTTCATATACATAAAAAAATTTACATAGTTTAAACCTTATAAAATATTAAAGTGTACTATGAGGTTACAGCTCAATGGGAAACAGATTACCCAGAAACTAGAATTACCCTGCCAAGGAACTTGAAACATGTAATGAAATGTCATTGATTCAAAAGTATTCTGAAGTGCACTATGTCTAGAAATAGAGCAGGTCTCCTTAAAGCAGATTATCATTATTATTGGAAAATACCTATACCTGAAGGAAACAGTGCAATGGGACTTCTTTTTGGGTTTGTTTTCCGTGCCTTAACAGGAGTTGCCCATCCCTTTAGCATTTGCAGTATGAAGATGAGGTCAGATAGTTGCCATAAAGGTCAAAGGGGACCAGTATTGAGAAATGGGTATGCTGCGAAGAAAGGAATATTGTTCCTCCCGGATTTCTAAGTTTATGGAAAGCTGCCAGGGTTGACTGGCCAATTTCACTTTGTAGGAAAAGATAGGAAATTCCCATATGGCAACTCACTATGAGGAGGCATTTTGTGTTGGAGAAAAGAGCTCAGCATCTGAGGCTGCAGGCTAGTCCCAGACAACAGGATCCATCTCAGCAAGCTGCTAATTCCCTTTTAGACCCAAATGCCCGAACACAGTGTCTCATAGAGAGAAAAAAGTGATCTGGTGAGTATGAATTCAAGGTATTATCTTAGAATTCAAAAACAGAACACTGAAATGGCCTGGCATAGATCAGGGCCATCAAGAGTATTACCAGAGCAAATGATGAGTGTTCCAGATGATGCATGTCCAAAGGTGACACATTGTGAACCATACACACAAAAAATGGAATCATTGAACTGATCATACCCGCTAGATCTCTCTGTACTGGGTGCCTTCACTTGGTCAAATCAGTCTTTTACTTGTTCATATAGTCTGAGGACCTTGGAAAATAAGATATGGCTGGAGAGGGAAGTGAATTAGTGACCTCCTACTAATAATGACAGATAAGCACAGGAAAGACTATGTGAAAACATGAGAAACTATATCTATACCTTGAGCTGGAGAATGAATTATAATAGAATTTATGTATTTAAAGCTTTGTAAATCTATAGAGGAATGGTGGTTTCTTTTAACAAATCTGATATTGTAAAAATTATTTTGGGGAGAAAGAAAATCAATTTCATTACTTCCAGAGTTAAGCAAGGTTTTAATTAAGACTTACTGAATTCCGAATTTCAAACGGGTTGCTTTGAGATTATTTCTGGGTTTCATACCTGTTAAATGTTTCTGAGGTCATAGAAAAAGTGGGTTCCCTGTGTAACCTAAAACTACTGGATATTCAGTAACACATTTTTCTAAGCTCAGGCGGGCCTTCTCTCTCATCTGAGATGTAAGTTATATAAATGTGTTAGAGGCATGTTTAATTTTCTTAAGAGTGAGGTTGAAATCCTAAGAAGGCAACTCATAGATTTGACTGCTTAGGCTTAGCCTCATACTAAAGGAAAAGTCAAATTGAAATGTCTCTTATTTCCTTCTAGATTGTCTATTTCATTTCATCTGGATAAAAATGTTGACACAGACATAAAGGAGAAGCTCTATACAGAAATATAGATGGTGGCTTTAGCTGGATTGGCTTTACTGTAATTTCTTTCAGGATCAGACATAGTAGAAACTGAGAAGAAATACATAATGAAAAAGTAATTACTTTTACAAAATAAACTTCAGAATGGGAAGAGTGTGCAATGTTCTTTATTATATTTTCATAGTTCTAAACAGAGATAATAAAAGATGAAACATTTTTCAAACTTATTAATCACAGTACTCTATGTACTGTTTCCCACACATGAAACTAAAGTGATTATAAAATGCCACACAGAAGAAAACAAACAAACAAAAATATGTCATGCTAATAGATGTACCAGGACACCGAGTTAAGGCAACACAGTGCTAATAGCATATTATGAGAAAACACACAGCTAAATGAACTACAAAAAGCTTAAAAGCCATAAGAGGTTCTTATCCTGCCTTTTCTGTTGATAACATAGCTAGTTCTTGGTATTTTATTTAGATTGCCACATTTTTTTTTAAATTATTTATGATAGTCACACACAGAGAGAGAGAGAGAGGCAGAGACATAGGCAGAGGGAGAAGCAGGCTCCATGCACCGGGAGCCCGACGTGGGATTCGATCCTGGGTCTCCAGGATCGCGCCCTGGGGCAAAGGCAGGCGCTAAACCACTGCGCCACCCAGGGATCCCGCCACATTTTTTTAAACGTATAAAACTGTACTGTCCCAAGGATTCTGATGCAAGTGATTTACTGAGGGTATGCTCTCAGAAGGAACCTGTGACAGGTAAAGAGAGAGAAGCAAAACTGAGGAGGTCAAGAAGTTATGAAACTTGTGATTTTATAATCCAGATTCAAACTGATCCCATAGGCAGCTATGGGATGTGAATTCACCAGAGATGTTGTTCTACCTGAGGGAGAGTTAGTTGGGCCAGTTGAGGTAGTAGCAGTGGTGAGGCTTACCCTCCTAGGCATCTCTGCACATAGCATCTTCCTTCAGCCAAGGGCAACCTTCTAGAGAAAGGGACAGATACAACCTGTCAGGAGCCAATACCACAACTGAGGGATGGATGGGAAAACCCAGTAATGGGAATCTGGATGGGCCCAAACAGCATATACCAGAGACTGCAGACCTAATGTTGCTTTACAAGTAAGAATAATTGAGAATAACAGGTGAATTACTACAACACCCTTTTAAATAGAAAAATCATCTAGAAATGGCATTTAGTGTGCTTATTTAGTTATGGCATATAAACTATAAAGGTATTGAAGCAGATGCTTTAAATTAAAGACAAATACCAGTATAGAGTTCTTCAAAAAGGGAAAAAAAAATATTCATAGATGTCTTTTCAAGCATCATCCTGCTGTTTCTTTGCTTCGGCCTGCTTAAAGAATCTAGTTGTCAATACCCTCATTTCCTGAAGCTCATTACCGGAAAGAATTCTGTATTTTTATGCAATAGGGATTCTCCTGTTGGGCATTTTCTAAGTTATGTGCTCCTGGGTTGTGAAACATTGAGGCTATTTACATGAGAACTCAGAACAATGTTATCTAACCACCCAAATTAGATTCAAGAACAATGGTTTGGTTTCAGAAGGGATTGGAGATCTGCTTAGAGACCAGTATGGGTCACATATTCTATCACAGCCCCAGTCTCTGTCCCTGTGGCAGTCCAAGGAAGAGATAAGAAAGAGGGAGTGAAAAGTAAAAACCACCTCGCTAAAACTTTTGAAAGCCCTGACAGTATAAGGCAGTCCTGCTTGGTGGCCAGTAGGACAGGTCTAGCCAAAGTGGAGTTAGGTAGATCTATTCCACTTTAGGTGATATTGACCACAAAGAATGCATTTAAAAGGCAATGGAAACAGAATGAGACATAAAGGCCCTGACCATGGCTCAGGATAAGAAGCTTATCCCCCAGTCAGATTATAAGAAAAGAAAATGGCAGAAGCAAAGTATAATCCATTACCAATGCCTGCTAGAAGAAAATGGCAGATGTTACAGGATAGCCCAAAGAACAAGGCTGAGATCTCACCAGGTATAACCGAAAAATCCTAAATCAATAATGAATGATCCATACACACACACACACACACACACACACACACACAAAGGCTGTCAACAGAAACTGTCCCTGAGAAACTTCAAGCATTGGACATATATACATATGAATATACATAAATATATATATAAGTTGTGGAATTGAAAAATACAATGTCTGAAATGAAAAATTCACTAGAGAAATTCAACAGCAGATTTGAACTAGCTAAATGGAGAATCAGCCAACATGAAAAAAGGTCAGTTGAATTTATTGATTCTGAAGAACAGAAAGAAAAAAGGCGCTTTTTTTTGTCTTTAGCTGAAAATGATATTTAAGCCTGAATTCTAAGCTACCTCTGAGACTTACTCATTTTCCCCTGAGTTATCTCCTATGTATACATAAAAATACATGTTAATAAACTTGGGTTTTTTTTTTTTCCAAAAAAGAAGAAAGAATGAAAAATGAATAGAGCCCCAGAGATCTACCGGGTACCATCAGGAACACCAATATATGCAAAATAAGAATCCCTGGGATGGAAAGGAGACAGAGAGGGAGAAACATTGTTGGAAGAAATAATGTGGAAAAAAAAAGAAAGAATGGCCAAAAACATCCAAAATTTAGTTTAAAAATTTTTAATTAAGAAAATATTAATCTAAACATGTAAGAATTTCAGTAAACTGAAGGAGCAATCAAAAAACTTCTCACATGGAACAGTCAAAACCCAAATGCACTCATTGGTGAAATCTACTAAACATCTCATGAGGAATTAATATCTATATATAAATACATTTATATTAATATATATATTAATGTATATGTATATGAGTATGTCCCAAGCCATTCTCTAAGACCACGGTAACAAAAATGAACACTTCTGTTTATGGTCAATTGATTTTGAACTAGGGTACCAAGACAATTCAATGCGAAAACAATATTCCTTTCAATAAATGGTGCTGGGACAAGTGAATATGCCATGCAAATGAATGAGGATTAGAGCCCTACCTTATACCATATTAAGAAAATAACTCAAAATAAGCCATAGACTTAAATATAAAAGGTAAAATTATGTGGCTTTAGGAGAAAACGTAAGAATAAATCAGCATAACCTCGGGTTATGTAATGTCTTCATAGATACGACACTGAAAAGCCAAAGTAGCGAAGGAAAATTTGGATAAATTAGACTTCATCAAAATTAAGAGCTATTTTCCATTAGTTATCATCAGAAACTGAAAGAGAAATCTCAGAATGAAATACAATATTTTCAAATTGCATATCTAATAAAATCATTTTATTCAGAATATATAAAGAACAGTGAAAACTCAAAAATTAAAGACAGCCAAATTTTAATATCAACAAAGGATATGAAGAGACCTTTCTCTAAAGATGATATACAAACTGACAAGTATATGTAAAGGTACTCAATATCATTAGTCACCAGGGAAATACAAATAATAACTAAAATGACATATTACACTCAATAGCATAGTAGTAATAAAAAAGATCACAAGAAGAGTTAACAGGGATGTGAAGAAACTGGAACCCTCATTCTTGCTGGTAAGATTTTAAATTGTTACAGTTGCTTTCTAAGACAGTTTGGCAGGTTCTAAAAATGTTAAACATCAAATTATCCTATGACCCAACAATTCCATTCCAAGAAATATAACCAAATAAATGAAAACATGTGTCCTCACAGAACTATACATGAATGTTCATAGCTATTTTATTCCTAACAGTCAAAAAGTAAAAATGATCCAAATGTCTGTCAACTGAATAGACAATGAATGTCTATGCACAGACAACATGTGATATATCCTTAAAATTACTGGTAATAGAAAGGAATTAAATACTGATTGATGCTACAACATGGAAGGCCCTTGACATTATTATGCAATGTGAAAGAAGCCAATCACAAGACGACACTCATTGTATGATTCTATTCATATGAAATGTCCACAGTAACCTTTTCCTAGAGATAGCAAATAGTGGTCAGCAGTGGCTGAATGGAGGGGGAGATGGGAGTGACTACTAGTGGGCATGGGCTTTTCTTCACAGGCAATGGATATGTTCTAAATTTAGGTTGTGGTGATGGTGTGACTATCCTAAAAACCAGTACATTGTACACTTTTTAAAAAATGTATTTTATGGTGTATGAATCAAATTTTAACAAAGTTGTAATTAAGAAATCATACTCAAAGGGCACCTGGGTGGCTCAGTTGGCTAAGTGTCTGCCTTCGGCTCAGGTCATGATCTCAGGGTCCTGGAATCAAGCCCCGTAGCAGCCTCCCTGCTCAGCAGGGAGTCTGCTTCTCCTTCTTCTCCCCACTCATGCTCTCTGTTGCTATCGCTGTCTCTCTCTCTCTCAAATAAATAAATTAAAAAATCTTAAAAAAAAGAAACCATACTCAAAAATAATCACATCTGAGTATGAATTTTATCTTTTATGGTATCTAATTTTAAAATATAAGCTTTTAAGCAAAATAGAAGGCATCTTCTTCTTCTAGTAGTATCTACACTTTAATGAACAATAAAAACAACTTAGAAAACCAGAAAATAAAGGCATTCTTGATATGGAAAGAACTACTAAGGAAAAATTGTGAGGGCTGTAGTCAGTGCCATATGAGCCGGGAAAAGTAAATATGATCTGCACTAGAAGAAAATAGATGAAGGTGACCAAAAGATCAAGGAGATGCATCCTGGTTCCAAATCAAAAGGCCCCTGTAACTCAATTCCAATTCCTTGAAAATTCCATTCTCCATCCAGCTGTTTGAATTGAAGAACCCAGAACTCTCATCCAACCTGTTGCTTTTGATCTACTAGAGTCTTGCCTCCTGCTACCTCAATGCTTTAAAGATGGAGAAGACTCTAGCCCACTGATCAAGCAGTGGGAGGAATGGAATGATGCAGTTACTGGAAATAAAATTCCAAAGTATTTCAACAACTGCTTGAGTAAGAAATAAACCCATACTATAATTTTGTCTGTGGGTAAGTTCACTGATACTGTTCCATTGTATAACTGATTGGAAAATATATGCCCAAAAAGGTGTTTTCAAAGGTTTAGTGATGACAGATAGAAAAAAAATAAAACAAAAATTTGATCAATGCATAAAATTTATGAAAATTAATAAGGAATACAATGGAAATATAAAATGAAACTGCCTGAAAATGAATATATATTATAACACAAAATATGAATAAGTTAAAATCTCCTCCTAAAAATCACATTTTGGTCTTACTCAGGAAGAAAAGCAAGGTCCTTTGCTTTACAATACTGGTATTAAATTTAAGACACAGACTGAAAATAAAATGATATACCAACCAAAGGCTGTCAAAAGGAAGACAAAGTGGCAATGTATCACATAAACAGCATTCAAGCAAACAGCATTTAGTAGAAAAAAAAAACATTATTTTAGATGCATATACTTATTTATAAAAGATGTATAAGATATAAACTTTTCAAAACATTCAAATATACAAAGCAAAACTATTGGAATCAAAAAAGTTTTAACAAACTGCTGATGTAGTAACAATTCAGACAGATTATAATAATATTTGTAATGCAATCGTAATATAATGTAATTGTAATGTAGTAACATTGTATTAACAGATTCAGGAGAAGAATAAGGCAGAGGAAGATATATTATAAATGAAGAAACAAAATCATTAGTTACAATGATTTTAGATTATAAAACTATTTATTTAGAAAACAATGCAGAATAATCTTTGAAAAATCTCCAGATCTAACCAGAGAAGTTCAGTATAGGAGCCAAGTGCCAAATAAACTATAAATATATTCTTTTTATAAAGTGATAGCTAATTAAAAAGAATAATTTAGGGGCACCTGGGTGGCTCAGTCAGTTAAGTGTCTGCCTTTGGCTTAGGTCCTGGGATCAAGTCCACCATCAGGCTCCCTGCTCAGAGGGGAACCTGCTTCTCTCTCTCTCTCTTTCTCCGTGTGCTCTCTCTCTTTCTCTGTGTGCTTTCTCTCTCCCTCAAATAAATAAATAAAATCTTTTTTTTAAAAAAGGAATAATTTAAAAATCTCATTCACAATAATAATGCATATAAACTAAACTTTAATTACAAAAAAAACATGCTATTCTTTGAAGGGAAAAACTCAATGACATGCCTTTTTCTAAAAACAAGAAAAAAATAATCTAAAGTTCACTTATAAAAATAAATGGGTAAGAACTGCCAAGAATTTTTGTAATAGATTTGTAATGATGGAAAATTTGTCACACCAATTATAAAAAGGTACAATAAAGGTGTTGTAATAAAAAATACCAATAAAGAAGTGGACATAGAGATAAATAGACATGCTTGCCAGCTTCCCCTAAAGCAAGTAATCCAAGAGTACAAGCTAGATGTAGCAATGCCTTTTCTGATCTAACCTTGGAAATCACACACCATCACATCCATAATATCCCATGGGTGATATATCAGTCCTATCTGATAAGGGAGAAGACTCTACAAGGGCATGAATACCAAGAGGTAAGGATCATTGCAGGTCATTTTTGGGGACAGTGACCACAAAATTCTAATACAAAACTCCTTAAAACTGTTTTAAGAATACATAAAAAGTAACCTAAACTTTTGTTATGTGATAAAATTAAATAATATTGAGGGATGAATTGAAATATAAATAACAAATATAAGAAAAAGGTACTTACTTGGACAGAAACTTATGGAAATATTACATTCTTCATGTGATTGCAGAATCCCACTCAACACACTAATCTTGAATGTGCCATCTTTGAAGAGTTTCCTAGTGTCACCAATATCCAAAGTCCATTCCACATCTTGTTTTGAAGTATTATATAAGACAAGATCCTATTCACACACAAAATAAATAAAAGAAGACATTTATAAAAATTAAAATATACAATATAAAATATAACTGTTTTACCATGCCAACTTGAAGAACCTATGTACAAAGTCAAATGATTAAAAGTGGAATTCATGGACAGATTATTTTAAAAGTGATTTTAGATTAAAAAAAGAAGGTAGCAAGTATGTTCATAGCCTATTAACAATTATGAAAAATACACAAAAGATAAAGACTGGGTAAAATTAAAATGTCAAAATAGCTAGCTAGTTAGCAAGGATGCAGAATAGCTACAACCTTCATTCGCGATTGTGAGACTGTAAAATGATACAGTCACTTTGGAAGACAGTTTGGCAGTTTCTTTTGTTAAACATACAACTACCATATAACCCAGTAATCCCACTCCTAAGTATTCATGTAAGTGAAGTGAAAATTTATGTTCACATAAAAATGTGTATGTTAATGTTTATAATTGCTTTGTTCATTACCAAACAATGGAAGAAAAAAAGAGATTTCCTTCAAATAATGAATGGATAAACATTCCATACAATGGAATAAAATTCAGTGATAAAATAAGTGAAGTATTAATTCATACAAAATCAGAAATGAATATTAATATATTTTGCTAAGTGAAAGATGCCAGACCCAAATGGCTACATTTTATATAATTAAATTACCTATCAATCTGGAAATGCAAAATTATGTAGATGGAAAAAAAGAATCAGTGGTTGTGAAGTGTTGGTGAAAGGAGTAGTTGACTGCAAAGGGGTTACACTGAGAATTTTTAGTATCGTGAAACTGCTCTGTAATGTATTGAAGTGGTAGACAAATTATTCAACATATTTTTCAAAACCCAAAGAACTGTATACTACTAAGAGTCAACTTATATGTATGTAAATTAAAAACAACCAATCAAGATGTTGAGGATACCAGGATGGATTGTAGATTACAACATGCTATATTACAAATGTATGAAATAATCTCACTGAAGTTAATGGGGGCAAGGAGGAATGGCCTAAGTAACTGAAAAACTGTGTTTTGACTGGAAACTATAAAGCTAAAGACAAAAAATAAACACTGTGGTCTAGTTGGTAAATGTGTTAGCAATTCTACCTATACTTTAAAAATTCTGAAACTTCTTTACTAGTACAGTACAGTTAAAAAAAAATAAGCAAATAAATTACAAATAAGAGAGCCAGGGATCCCTGGGTGGCGCAGCGGTTTGGCGCCTGCCTTTGGCCCAGGGCGCGATCCTGGAGACCCGGGATCGAATCCCACATCGGGCTCCCGGTGCATGGAGCCTGCTTCTCCCTCCGCCTGTGTCTCTGCCTCTCTCTCTCTCTCTGTGACTATCATAAATAAATAAAAAATTAAAAAAAAAAAAAAAGAGAGCCAGATTTCTCATTGTCAGAAAAAGTAGTTAAAAATGAGCAAGGAAGAAAGACTGGAATAAATCTTGTAGTGCTAGATTAGAGTCAGAGATAGCAGTTTGAACTCATCGTTAGATAGATAGATAGATGATAGAGATAGAATGATAAACATATAAATTATAGATATATGTATATTTCTTTTTTTAGATATATGTATATTTCAAATTACTATACATAAAAGTATTTCCAGATTCTATTTGCCAAAAGGGCTTAGAACATGTGATACCCTAGTAGCAGCTAGGATACCTAGTGTACAGATCTTGGTTTCTAAATATCATTCTTCCATAAATGGTACTGGGGTTTGTTGGAGAAAATAATGATTCTAAAGATGGAAAAGGTAAAATGAAATATAAGCCTGGACCATTTTGTAGTGCCAGAAAGTATGAGAATGCTTAATGATGATGAAAGCATGTCAAAGAGCCAGCTTAAAAGAACTCTAAATGGCCAGAGCTGGAACAATTTCAATAACAAAATAAATAATGTAATATTGGATTATAACTAAAAGCATAAATATTTGTGAGGTTGCACTGATATGTTAAGTAATAAAATAACTACTAAGGGGATCCCTGGGTGGCGCAGCGGTTTGGCGCCTGCCTTTGGCCCGGGGCGCGATCCTGGAGACCCCGGATCGAGTCCCACGTCGGGCTCCCGGTGCGTGGGGCCTGCTTCTCCCTCTGCCTGTGTCTCTGCCTCTCTCCCTCTCTCTCTCTCTCTCTTTGACTATCATAAATGGATGGGAATTTAAAAAAAAAAATAACTACTAAAATATTTTTTCTTACAAAACAATTCCAAATAATATATGTAAATATCCCTCTCCAGGTGCAGCTCAATTCCTAAAATTTTGAGTGGTGCGCTGAAATCGATGATTCACTTCCAAAATGTAGAGTATGAAAAAAGAAAAATAGTTTGTCCAACTTTTTTTTCAATTCTCCTGACATATATCACCAGTGATAAGTCATGCTGATATCATGAACTCCCTTCACATGATGTGACAAAAAAGACATTTCACCACTGTTACATTTTTCCCTAAAATCCATGAAAAATAATAATGCAGCTGAGTCAGATGGAAAAAATCAGACAAACCAAAATTAAAGAGCATGCTGAAACAATACCAAACCAGTACTCTTAAAAATTGACAAAGTCATAAAAAAATTAGCAAGATTGAGAGCCTGCCCCATATCTGAGGAAACGAAATGAAATATGGTACCCTGGACCGGACCCTGAGACAGTAAAAGGACATTACCGAAAAACTGGTGAAACCCAAATAGAACCTGTTGTTTAATTAATAACTTGTACTAATGTTAATTTCTTAGATTTGAAAAATGTTCTATGGTTGTATAAGGTGTTAATAATAATGATGTGTGAAGAGTATACATAATCTCTGCACTCTCTTTGTAATGTTCTGGTAAATCTGGGAGCTGTATGCAGGACTTATGTGTAGACTTGTCTTTCCAGTGCAACATACTATCAAAATAAAAATATCAATTAGGTATTGTTTCAACTTTACTCTTCAAGATTTGAAAAGAATAGATTGATTCATACAATTGGCACCACAACAAAATGATGTACTTCATCTCTTTCTAAAGTATGGTTGATTTAAAATATCCAGGATTTAAAAATTAGGCAATTTTATTTCCAATGCCTCTCAGTACTTAAACATCTATTTAGGTCTAATATTTGCACGTTATAAAGAAAACAACATCTTTTAAAACACAAGGTGGACATGAAATTGTACTAGTCATTTGAATGCTTCATTTTTCTCATTCTAAAATGAGGGAATGGTAGGTAAATCAAAATACTATCCTCTTTACAATCCTATCCCAAGAATGGAACTAATACAGTCATCCATAAAGAAACATTGTTTAGTATGTGTAGTATTGTGTTATTTTTTATAAATAATTTTATCAAAATGATACATGTCCATTTACACAAATAATTCAAAAATGCTTATAAAAAACAGTTGTCCCAAACAAATTAAAAAGAAAAAAACAGTTGTCCCACTCAACTCCTCCTTATCAATAGTTCTGCTTTTAAGAAGCAACAAATTTCAGCTAAATTTTGGATTTTCTCTAATAGTTACAGCCTTATTCTAAATACAACATTGATATGGCTTACTTTAGGGTTTTTTGTATTGCTGCTATAACAAATTACCACCAACTTAGTGGTTTAAATCAATACAAATTTATTAAATTACAGTATTGTAGGTTAGAAGTTCAACAGGCATGTTGCTGGGCTAAGATCAAGGTGTTAGAATGAACTATGATACTTTTGGAGGGCTCTAAGGAAGACTGTTTCCTTGCCATTCCCAGTTTCTATTTTTTTTTTAAATTTTTATTTATTTATGATAGTCATAGAGAGAGAGAGAGAGGCAGAGACACAGGCAGAGGGAGAAGCAGGCTCCATGCACCGGGAGCCTGATGTGGGACTCGATCCCGGGTCTCCAGGATCGCGCCCTGGGCCAAAGGCAGGCGCCAAACCGCTGCGCCACCCAGGGATCCCTGCCATTCCCAGTTTCTAGAGGGCAAACAAATTCTTTGGCAGATGGCCTCCTTCCACTATCTTCAAATACAGTAACATTAATTTCTCTACCCTTCGTCTGTCATCACATTTCCCTCTGAGTACAGCCAGGAAAACTTCTCTGATTTTAACCACTCATGTGATTCAACTGGGATCACCCAGATAACCCAGCATAATCTCCCTTGCTCAGAGTCCTTCATCTCCATCACATTACACATCAGCAAAGGATCTTCTGCAATATAAGAGAAAAGATACTCGCACATTCTAGGGATTGGAATTGGATAACTTTGAGGACCACTCCCCTATCACACAGCTATTTTGTGATTTATCAGACCCAGATATTGTCTCAGTGCCCACTAGTAAAGATGAGGATTTAGTTCATATATATAATCTTCACTCCTCTTTCACTCTCCCAATTTTGGATATTTATATTAATTCTTTCATTAGTCACCTGGTAACAATAAGCGATATATTTAAAATTCGAGTTCTTCTGTCAAGTCTAAACAATTCTCTTTACTTACCCACTATGTAAAATGAGTTTCACTCCTCTTTCTTCTTCCATTCCCAACCGTTCTATCAACTTAATCTTCATATACACGTTGTACATATCACACACTTGCCATTTTACATGCAATACACTATTTATGATCAAGTTTTAATTATGCTCCATAACATATTAAGACTTCTCTGTATTATATATTTGATTATGACTATGTAAATAACATTCATGGCAAATTCAAGCAGTTCATTAGAGTCACATTTATTTCTCCATGGGGCCAATGTGACTCTTTTGCCACTCAAGAGAGAAGGCTCTTGTCTAGATCCTCTTTTACCATGCCAATTGAACAAAATTTCAATTATATAAAATAAGCTCACATTTACAAAGGGATTGCTTTTCCTTTGGAATTCAATCCAATTCAGTTCACTAAAGCTTCCTTTCTAGCCCCACATACAAAGTCTTTTGCATCCTTGAAGTTATGGTAGAATTAGAAATCTTACTGATAATTAATACTTGCAACAGTCACATTTTAATTTCAGAAGAGATCCTTTATTCTTCTCTAATTTCATATAGTACTGTGCTATTATTTGACACATGCAATGTTAAACATTTTCTCCATATAATTTTTCTTCAAAGCTACAGAGTTCAAAATTAATTGTTGGAAAGGCAATATATATAATAAAGGAGTACTACAAATACAAATTTCTACTATATATGCATGAGCTTCCTTCTTATGCATGTCCCTTTTTTTTTCGTTCTAGATGGATTCATTATTAGGAGACACACAGAGATATATAGTAAGAAAAAAGTAGATTGTCATAGAAGTCACTTTATTATATACCTGGACTTTTCCAATTTTTATTATTATCTTTCACCACATTTCCTTACTTGTATGGAACATGTTTCACATTAATTTAATCTTGGCTTCCATTTATATAAGGAGAGACTAGTAACTTAATTTTATTTAAAATATTTTGAATAGTCCTATTAAATATATATATATATAAATGGTTTTATATGTATTTGTATACTTGATAATTACTTCTGAGAAATAGGATATATATGCAAGTTCTCTAAAAATGAAAGTATTCTTATAACACATGCTTCATAATAATCAATTCAATAAACCACAAGCCATATGAAAAAAAGTTGTAAGCTGCAATAATTCTCTATACATACCTCAGTTTTTGTGACCTTATTATTAGGATCCAAAGCATGCAATGGGATTTCAAATATAAAATCAGTGCTGGATAATCTCAATGGTGCTTGCAATACTATGAGAAGAAAGTAAATATACTAGTAAAATATTAAGAGATATTAGGTTATAGACAATTATACTTTTCAACACAAAACAATAAAGAATTTTTTTATTTTTATGTACCCAGAGAGAAAACAAAGTCATACTTTAAGACATTTATAGAATATGATGGTTTATCACATCTATAAAATTCTAATTTTATATCTTAATGGTAATTAATTATAAGTACAATATAAAGATCACTCGCAATAGTAAGAGTATAAATATACTAAATATTGAGCTGAGAATAAAGTAAACATAGTTAAAATGATCACTATAATAGAGTTTGACCAATAAAGAGTACAGAAGTGAAAAGAAACAAGTCTTTTGCAAATATTTTGTCCCAGTCAGTGGTTTGTCTTTTTGGCTTTTTGGCAGTGTTTTTGCAGAGCAGAAATTTTTAATTTTAGTGAACTCCAGCTTTCAATTCTTCCTCCACAGATCTTGCCTCTGTTGCTGTATCTAAAATGTCATTGCCAAACTTAAGGTCATGTAGATTTTTTGTTTTATTATCTCCTAAAAGTTTTGTAATTTTGCATTTTACATTTAGGTCTGTGATACATTTTAAGTTAATTTTTGTGAAGGGTGTAAAGTCTGTATCTAGATTCTTTTTGTTTTTTTGTTTTGTTTTGTTTTGTTTTTTTGCTTGTGATGTTCAGTTGTTCAGCACTATTTTTTTAGAAAGACTATCTTTTCTGAGCTGTATTTGCCTCTACTTGTATGTCAAAGATCAGTTGACCACATTTTTGTTAGTCTATTTCTGGGCTCTCTTTTCTATTCCACTAACCTACTGGTCAATATTTTTGCCAATACCAAAGTCTTGTGATCACTGCACCTTCGTAGAAAGTCTTAAAGTTGAATAGTGTCAGTCCTCCAATTTTATTCTTCTTCAGTAGTGTGTTGGCTACTGTGGGTCTTTTTCCTTTCCATATAAAGTTCTTTTTTAAAGATTTTACTTATTTATTCATAGAGAGAGAGAGAGAGAGAGAGAGAGAGAGAGGCAGAGACACAAGCAGAGGGAGAAGCAGGCATCATACAGAGAGCCTGACATGGGACTTGATCCAGGGTCTCCAGGATCACGCCCCAGGCTGCAGGCAGCGCTAAACCGCTGCGCCACCGCGGGCTGCCCTCCATATAAAGTTTTAATAAATCTGGTAATACCCACAAAATAACTTGCTGAGACTTTGAGATTGCACTGAATCTCTGGATCAAGTTGGGAGGAAGTGCCGTCTTAACAATATTGAGACTTCCTATGCATAAACATGGAATATCACTCCCATTTATTTCATTCCTCTTTTATACCTTTCATCAGATAAATGTCATCATTCGATAATTTTTCTTGTATAAACCTTGTAAATACCTTGTGTTATTTATGCCTAAGTATTTCATTTTTGTTGGGTGCTAATATAATTCTATTTTGTATTTAATTTCAAATCCCATTTGTTGATTGCAATTGACTTTTGTACATTAAGTTTGTATCCTGCAACCTTGTTATATTAACTTATTTGTTCCAGAATTGTTTTTAACTGATTCTTTCAGATTTTCTACATAAACAATCATGTCATCAATGAATGCAGAGTTGTAGTTCTTCCTTCCCAAGCTGTGTGTCTTTTGATTCCTTTTCATGTCCTACTGCCTTAGCTAGGACTTCTAGTACAATGTTGAAAAAGTGGTGAGAAGGGACAACCTAGTCTGGTTCCTGATTTTAATGAGAAAGCTTTGAGTTTCTCATCATTAAGAATTATGATAGCTATGGGGTGTTTGCAGATATTTTTTTTATCAAGCTGAGAAAGTTTTAACCAGCCCTCATTTACTAAATTGTTTTCATGAATGGGTATTAGATTTTATAAAATGTTTTTTTCCTCCTGAATCTATTGATATAATCATGTGATTTTTTTTCTCTATCTTAGTCATATAATGAAATACACTAACTGATTTCTGAATGTGAACCAACCTTGCATACATGAGATAAATCTCACTTGGTCATGGTGCATAATTCTTGTTATACATTGTTGGATTTAATTTGCTAATATTTTGTTAAGGACTTTTTTTTAAAAAAAGATTTTTTTTTTTTTAAAAAAAGATTTTATTTATTTATTCATGAGAGACATAGAGAGAGAGAGGCAGAGACACAGGCAGAGGTAGAAGCAGGTTCCATGCTGGGAGCCGGATGTGGGGCTTGATCCTGGGACTCCAGGATCACACCCTGGGCCCAAGGCAGGGGCTAAACTGCTGAGCCACCCAGGGATCCCCTGTTAAGGACTTTTGTATCTATGCTGATAAGAGATATTGGTTTGCTGTCTTCTATTTTTGTAATGCCTTTGTCTGGTTTGGTACTAGGGTAATATTGACCTCAAAATGAGTTAGAAAGCATTCTTTGTGTTTCTATCTTCTGAAAGAGATTGTAGAGAATTGATAATAGAGAACTGGTAAGATTTCTTCTCTAAATGTTATCAAGCATTTATCTATCTATCATCTATTATCTATCAAGAGTCCATCCATCTGGGCCTGGTGCTTTCTGTTTTTGAAGGTTACTAAGTATTAATTCAATTTGTTTAATAGATTGAGGCCTATCCAGACTGTCTATTTCTTCTTGTGTGAGTTTTGGCAGATTGTGCCTTTCAAGAAATTGCTCCATTTTGTCTAGGTCATCAAATGTGCATGCATATTGTTGTTGATATATGATCCTATCATCCTTTTAATTTGAATAAGTATTTTCTGGAAAAACTGAACTGCTCAAGATTAAAGTCTTATAGCCTTTGACCTCCTTAAATATTCACTGAGATCCAGATTGTCAGAAAGTGATATAATTGTTGGTAATGAAGCCAGCATTGTGGGACGCACTAATAATCATGAGAGAATAGGCAAAAATCAACAGACATTTAAGGAACTCCGCAACATGAAGGAGAAATAACTTAGCAAAAATTGAGACAATGTAGTCAACAGCAGAAAATTTCAAAGAAATCATCATAATAAAAGTAGAGATAAAGAATGTTGTTTTTATTTTTCAGAATTCTGTAAGTAAAGAAATAATCAGAAAAACGTTAACTCCCATTAGTTTAAAATTGCCAAAATAATTTCTTAAGACATAATGAAGTCAGAAAAATATCCTAAGTACAACAAAAAAGAAAAGAAAAAGGACAATAAGAGAGAAGATATAAGATAATTAAAATATATAACATCATCTAAGAAGTACAAAATATAGCCAATAAAGTCTTAAAGAAAGAAATATAGAAAATGGTGGGGACAACTTTTCAATGAAATAATCGATGAAACCTTTATAGAACTGGAGGACATGAATATCCAGATTGCAAAAGGTCCACAAGAACAGAAGACCAAAGATTCACACTAAGGTTATCAGTGTGAAATAATGGAATACCAGGGATAAAAAGTAGCTTCTAAAAGCTTCTCAAGGGGAAACACTAGGTCATATAATGGATAGAGAAGAAGAAGAATGGCATCAGACTTTAAATGCCATAGTGGAAATTAGAAGATAATGATAATTGAGGAAAAATTATTTTCAAACTAGTATTTTATACGAAATCAAATTATCATTTAAATGTAGAAGGAAAAGCAAAGATATTTTCAGACATGGAAATTCTCAAAAATTAGCTCCCTTATACTCTTTCTTTATAAGCTCCTGGAAGATGTAATCTACCTAAACAGTGAAATAAACCAAGAAATAGGAAGGCAAGGGATTGAAAAAACAGGAGATTCAAGAGATAAGGGTTTTTCTTTATTTTTTTTAATTTTTAAAAAAGATTTTATTTATTTTTTTAAAGATTTTATTTCTTTATTCATTAGAGAGAGAGAGAGAGAGAGAGAGAGAGGCAGAGACACAGGCAGAGGGAGAAGCAGGCCCCATGCAGGGAGCTCATGTGGAACTTGATCTCTGGTCTCTAGGATCAGGCCCTGGGCAGAAGGTGGCGCTAAACCGCTGAGCCACCCGGGCTGCCCCCCCCCCCTTTTTTTAATTTTAAATCCCCACAATTATAGTGAAAGGAAATCTTAGACAAAAGTTCTGCCATAGGGAAAGTATCTAGTCCATGTTGAAGCAGGAGGTTGTTGTGTTCTAGGAAGGTTGCTTCAAGAGAATAAGTAGACATGACATATTATGTGACAGACTAGACTATATGGAACATTGTCCAGACAAACATAATATAGAGCTCTTGGCATGAGAGGATTTAGTCAAATATCTAAGGACAATTGAGCAATTAGTAACTGTAGGGATAAACAAAAAGTTGAAAGTAAATAAAATAATTATGCAGTTACACTACTTGGCTTAACAACAACATATCATCATAACAATTAAATTTCTGATAAAAATTTTAATTGAAATTTAAACTATAATTACATTACAAAATGGTAACAGGAGTTAGTGTTTCAAGTGAGTGAAGATGCTTGTCATTAAATAAGTGTTTTCATTAGATAATTAATGAAAAAAAAGTTACTGTCTCTGGGGTGCAGGATAAGCCTTAAGAAGAAGATAATGGATTGCAATTCTGGCTTAGCACTATTTTGATTTTAAAATGAATACATGTAATTTTAGAGTAAAGAGGTAACAGCAAGCTTGTGGCCCTCCTATAGTAATCATCCTTCTATTAAGGGGGTAGCTCAGGGGATAATAGACTTTTGACCAAGCTTCCTTGCAGACATAAAAATGGAATTGACTAGTGGACTATTCAAAAAAATAATAATAAAATGAATAAAAAGCACCTCGACATATATTACCTGTCCAATGGCCAATGAAAAATATCTGGAATTTATGGATTTATGAGACATTGAGGGTAGGAGAATGAGAATTGCTCATGTAGACATTTCCTCTATCAAGAGTACAAAAACAGGAAGCTCCAAAAAAAAAAAAAAAACAACCCAGCTTCCTTTGGGAACAAGGTTTCTACAAATGACATTTAAAAGTCATATGTTAATTCAAAAGCAAAAAGCATCTTAAGGATGGAGAAAAGGACAATCTGGAAGCTGCATCTGATAGATACCAACTTCTATAGGAAGAAATGTTACATCTCTGCCTGATTATATTTGCATCATATCATTTAAATCAGTAGTAACCTTTGGGGTTCACAAGTTATATAATATAACCAATTTGCTTTGACATTCCAATCCTTTTTGGAAATACAGCAATATATATATATATATATATATATATGTTTTACAAATTAAGTATAGAAATTGTTAAATGAATTTTAAAACATTAAAAATAGAAAAAAACAGAATTACATATATACCAAATCTGAAGATGGGTAGATGTTCTAATCTTTAAACAATGTTAGAAATCACAGAGGAAATGATAGCTAAATTTCACTATAAAATTGCTAAAAGAATCTATTGAAAAACACAACAAAAGGCAAACAATGAATCTTAGAAAAAATTCACAGTAAAAATGAAAAAAATTAATATAGATAGATGAGGAAATCACTGACATCTATCACACAAATACATCACCACAGTGATAAAGGTAAAGTCCATGAATAATTTACATATGAAATATATTATTAATAGCAAAGATAGAAAATTTTAATCCTCATAAGTAATTAAAGAAATTTAAATGAAAATTGAAATGATGTACTTTTAATCACATAGAAAAAGATCCAATTTCTTTAATTCAATGCTGGTTAGAGTTTATACTGAAGGAGAGGTAAAACAGCATAAATCTTTACAAAAGCCATTTTGCAAAACATATCTAGAGCTTTAACATGTATCTACTTTTTCTTTTTTGAGAGAGAGAAAGCCCGAGTGTGTGCTCACTGGAGGAAGGGCGGAGAGGCAGAGGGAAAGAGAGAGAACCTTAAGCTCCATGCCCATCCTGAGATCATAACCTGGGCAGAAATCAAGAGTTGGATGCTTAATGGCTGAGCCACCTAAGTGTTGCTGACATATATATGCTTCAGAAGGAAAGCAGCCAATTCAGAGAATCTCACTTTGAAAAGAAATCTAAACAGGTAAAAAGTATTATACACAAAAATGTTCACTAGGACAAGATTTATATGAATAAGAAAATAAAAGAAACAACCTAAATGTGTAAATAATCTATAAGAGACACTGGATGAAATATTCTATAATAATTATCAGTGTTAATTTATACAATTAAGAGTCTATAACATCCAAGTAAAAGTTTCTATAGAGTGAAGATATTTCTTTTTTATTTTTTAGAGTGAAGAGATTTCAACTGAACACAGACAATAAGATCAGAACTATGCTAAAAATAAATAAAGGCATAGAGAAAAGAATACGGTACCAAGATATTAATAGTATGCTCTACATATTTACATTCCAGATGTCATATCTGTGTTTCTAACATTTTCCAATTTTTCATAATGACAATACAATACATTAATTTTTATTTGTCAAGTAGGTAAATTTTATTTTTCATGTAAGTAATTTACCCCATTCAGAAAACAAAATTAGACAATGATTTTTTTCCCTAAACAGATATCTTAAAACAAGGGAGAAAACTCATGGAGCCTCCCTATCAGCTTCAGAATTCTTAATTCTATATTTTAAACAGGGGGGAAATAAGTCTCTATATTGTATATGCTATATTAATGAAGCCTCTCTTACTAGGTGCCAAGTGCAGTTATCAACTGAGTACTCTTTTATTACTAAGAACAACTTAATGTCAGAATTATAACAACAAAATACCACATAATATAGCATAGACTAAACTTTCCATGAAAAATACTTAAACACATAATAAAACAAACCAAAGATTATCAAAAGTAGGGTTCACAGAGTGCATTGGTTTTGGATTTGAATATCTGGAGAAAATGAGTAATAAACACTCAAAAATTTAATATATTTACCCTTCTTTTGTCTGTTTTTACTTACCCTTCTTTACGTGTACTTAGTCCTTTAGTAACCCATTCCTTTGGGGAGAAATTTTTTTAAACAAAATTTTCATCATTTCATTATATATCTAATGTACTTTATTTTAATAATTTATATTTTGATTTAATCATTTAAAGCTACCCACACAATAAATAACTAAACTGACCTTTGTCTTTAATTATAACCTATGTTTTTAAACAAGAGTCATTGATCTGAGATTATATACAGGGTACTGTCACCAGTAGATAGACTCCAAGACCTGACCTTTACTGCCCACCTGCTTGAACTCATTAAACTTTGTCTTACATTCTTCCTTAAGCTCTTCTTTACAGCTTACCTCTTAACTCAGGCAAATGAAACTGGAAACCATCCTTCAGGTGATGGTGACCACCTGACAAGACCTCCCACCCATCCCAGGCTACCCCGACATTTTGAGCTAAACCCCCAACTCACACCTGTGCAGAGAGACCATGGAGTAACCTCTGGAATGATCTACCATTACCTTTGCCTCATTATAATACTAAAATCTCCACCTAAGGAGGAGCTTCAGCCTCATTTATATAACATACAGTTCATTTATAGATATGTTTCCTTAAGGCTCATCTGTGACTTTATGGCCATCTCTACATACTATGAGAATGTTTCCCTATATAAATATTCATCCTAGGAGCACCTGGGTGGCTCAGTCAATTAAGTGACTAACTCTTAACCCTGGCTCAGATCATGAACTCAAGGTCATGATACAGAGCCCTGCATTGGGCTCCCTGCTGAGCAAGGAACCTGTTTAAGATCCTCCCTCTGGCCCTCCCCCACTATTCACACTCTCTCAAAAAAATGCACATAAATAAATACATACATACATACATAAATACATAAATAAATATTCATCTAACTCTAAGCAAAAGGTATCCCTTCATCTGATGTTTGGGAGTCACAGCTTTGGAAGTCTTTGCCCATGATCTCCTTAATAAAGTTTTCTTGTGCAACAACTTCACCTGGTGCAGTTTCTGTAACTCAATAAGGAGTGAACTTCACATGGATTTGGTTACACTATTTCTCAAAATTCATTCTCACAGGTACTATTTAAGTCACACACACAGGAATCATATCAGAGTTTTACCATCTAATACTTCTATTTTTAAAAAGTAAATAATCATATTCTAAATTTTTAAACTTTTAGCTGCTTAAGGATAAATATTTGGCATATGCACACCAAGTGAATGCTTCACATTACATACCAGTAGCTTGAACATAACACGGCCGAATAAGTGGTGTTTTCTTTGGAATCATAGGAGAATTTGACGAACAATACTGAGTGTAAAGTTCTGAAGCCTTGAAGAAATTAATTTGAACTTGAATGCTAAAGTCATATGTTGCCACCTGACAGACAAAAAAGAAATACATTACACCTGTGATTGTTTTTGCTATAAGAATTTTGTGATACTATTTTTATTGAATATAAAATGTACAACATGAAGATTCGGTACACATATCAAATGAAGTAACACCATAATCAAGCTAATTAACATATCCATCATCTCGCATAGTTACCCCTCACCTCATTGTGAGAACACATAGAATCTACCCTCTTAATAAATTTCAAGCGTAAAATGTAATATTGTTACCAGAATTACTATATGACCCAGCAATCTCACCCCTGGTATTTACCCAAAGGAACTGAAATCAGGATTTTGAAGATATTCCTTCACTCCTATGTTCACTGCAGCATTATTTACAATAGTCAAGACATGGAAATAACCTAAAAGTCCATCAAAGGATAAGTGGTTAAAGAAAATGTAGTATATGCATACAATGGAGTATCTTTCAGCTTTACAAATAGAAGGAAATTTTGCCATTTGCAACAATATGGATGAGCCTGCAGGTCATTATGCTAAGTGAATTAAATCTGACACAGCAAGTCAAATAATATATGATCTCATATGTAGAATCTAAAATTGTCAACTCATAGAAGCAGAAAACAGAATGGTGGTTACTAGGGACTAGAGAGGGAGATTGGGGAGATGTTGGTCAAGAGGTACAAAGTTTCAATTATACAAGATGAATAAGTTCTGGAGATCTAATGAAATACTATGGATGTAGCAAAACAGCAGTTTAAAAAAAGACATTTTCAAAAAGAAAATTATCTTGTGATGGTTAAAGTACTTCTTTTTTCCCAAAAAACCAAGACCTGGTTTATTTCTCATGAGTTTAAAAATAATTCTTAAAAATAAAAACAAATTTTAAAATAGTTTCTATTGATTCAAAATGGGCCAAAGACCTAAATATAAAACCTAAAACTATAAACCATTTAGGTGAAAAATCTTTGTAATCATTGGTTAGGCAAAGATTTCTTAAATACACTACTAAATAAATTATCCACAAAAGAAAAAATGATTAAATTATATTTTGTCAAAGTTAAAAACATCTTTTCTGTTAAATATAATGCTTAATAAGAAGCCAAAAACACATTTTTGACAAAAAAATCCAACTTATATCCAAAATATCTAAAAGAACACACAGAGATCAGTAAAAAGCAAAGTTTCTAATGAAAAACTAAGTAAAAGATATGAAAAAACAACTGAGAAAATATACATATGACATATTACCACAAGAAAAAATGTTTAATATCATCACACATTAGGGATATGTAAATTGATTCACAGGAGAGAATATACCTATCACAATGGCTTAAACGAAAATGGCATTACCAAGATGTGATAAAGATGTGAGCACCTTAACCATTTATACATTGTTGATAGGAATGCACAATTTCATAATAATTATGGAAAATAGTTTTCCACTTTCTTAGAAAATTATATATGGACTGAACATAAGGCCCACAATTCCTAATTCTAGGTTACCAAAGAGAAATAAACACTTGCATGTAAATATTTATAGTGGTCTTATGCATAATTACAAAAACCTGAAAACAACTCAAATTCCCTCCAAACAGTGAATGGACAACAGACTTTGGTAAATCCACACAAAAGAATACTTTTCAACAATGAAATGTAATGTACCAGTGTTCCACATAATAATATGGATGAATATCAAATGCATTATTCTAAGTAAGAGAAGCCAGGCTGAAAAGGCAACCTATCTTAATACTTCATTTAATATGATGTATAAGTGAAAAGGCAAAATTATACAAACAAAATGAGATCAGTGTTTGTCATGAACTGGAACTGGGGTAAAGGTTGACTGCAAACTGGTAAAATAAAAATTTAGAGAAGGTGATATGTGTTCTCTATAATTTTTAAAACAAATGAAAAAAAGTTAATGCTAATTCCTTACCTTTGGGTAGGATACAAGGCATTTGGATTGGAAAGGAAAGATTAAGACTATATGTATTTATAAATGAAATGATCCTGCATAGAGAAATTCACAAAGAATCCACAAATAAAGCTCTAGAGCTAATAAATGAATTCAGGAAAATTGCAACATACAAGGTCAACAAACAAAAATCAAATGTTCCTACACACCAGCAATGAATTCTGAAAAATAAAATAAGTAGACAGTTTCATTTAAAATAAGATGCAACAGACTCCTGGGCCTCGGCGATTGGTGGGGTGCGCCTGCACAGCTGTGGACGCTGCAGGTTTTTGAAACATAAATCCTTCACTCTTCTTGACTGCCCTTTGCAGGGAATAGTCTCAGCAGCTCCAAAACTTGATCAAAGCTTAAATGCACAATGGTACCAGTGGAAGGCAATGCACAGATTATATGCCATGAATGAAGAAGGATGGAGGAGAGCAGTGTGGGAGAAGAATATGAAAATGATTGAACTGCATAATCGGGAATATAGCCAAGGAAAACATGGCTTCACAATGGCAATGAATGCCTTTGGTTACATGACCAATGAAGAATTCAGGCAGGTGATGAATGGCTTTCAAAACCAGAAGCACAAGAAAGGGAAAGTGTTCCAAGAACCTCTCTTTGCTGAGATCCTCAAATCTGTGGACTGGAGAGAGAAAGGCTACGTAACTCCCGTGAAGAATCAAGGTCAATGTGGTTCTTGTTGGGCTTTTAGTGCAACTGGTGCCCTCAAAGGACAGATATTCCAGAAAACAGGCAAACTTGTGCCATTGAGAAGGAGCCTCAGTGCCCATTGAAAGATGAATGGATAAAGAAGATGTGGTCTATGTATACAATGGAATATTACTCAGCCATTAGAAACGACAAATACCCACCATTTGCTTTGACGTGGATGGAACTGGAGGGTATTATGCTGAGTGAAGTAAGTCATTCGGAAAAGGACAAACATTATATGGTCTCATTCATTTGGGGAATATAAAAAATAGTGAAAGGGAATAAAGGGGCAAGGAGAAAAAATGAGTGGGAAATATCAGAAAGGGAGACAGAACATGAGAGACTCCTAACTCTGGGAAACGAACAAGGGGTGGTAGAAAGGGAGGTGGGCGGGGGGTGGGGGTGACTGGGTGATGGGCACTGAGGGGGGCACTTGATGGGATGAGCCCTGGGTGTTATTCTATATGTTGGCAAATTGAACACCAATAAAAAATAAATTTAAAAAAAAGAATAATTAAAAAAAAAAAAAAAAACTTGTGCCACTGAGTGAGCAGAACCTGGTGGACTGCTCTCAGGCTCAAGGCAACAAGGGCTGCAATGGTGGCCTCATGGATAACGCCTTCCAGTACGTTAAGGACAATGGAGGCCTGGACTCAGAGGAATGTTATCCGTATATTGGAAGGGACACAGATATCTGTAACTACAAGCCTGAGTGTTCTGCTGCCAATGACACTGGCTTCGTGGACATCCCTCAACGGGAGAAGGCCCTAATGAAGGCAGTGGCAACTCTAGGGCCCATCTCCATTGTTACTGATGCAGGTCATCAGTCTTTCCAGTTCTATAAATCAGGCATTTATTTTGATTCAGACTGCAGCAGCAAAGATCTAGATCATGGTGTTATGGTGGTTGGCTATGGCTTTGAAGGAACAGATTCAAATAATAAATTTTGGATTGTCAAGAACAGTTGGGATCCAGAATAGGGCTGGAATGGCTATGTAAAAATGGCCAAAGGCCAGAACAACCACTGTGGAATTGCCACAGAGCCAGCTATCCCACTGCGTGAGCTGATGGACCACAGGATTAGAGGACTTGAGGACAGCATATCTGGAGGAATTTTATCTTAAAACTGACCAAACCCTTATTGTGTAGGATAAGACACTTGAATCATTGAGGATCCAAGTTGTGATTCGAATTCTGTGACATTTTTATCAGGGTAAAACATTACCACTACTTTAGTTACTGTTATATATGGCTTTATAATGTTGAAGGCTCATTACTTAATTCTAAGACTTTTGACTTTTCATTTTTTCAAAGAATATATAAAACTTTACCTTTTGAAATAAATTTTAATTCAATATGTAAAGAAATAAAATAAAATTAAATAAAATGAGATGCAAGAGGTGTCTAGGTGGCTCAGTCAGGCATCTGATTTTGGATTTTGGCTTAGGTCATGATCTCAGAGTCATGAGATCAAGTCCCATCTGGGGCTCCACCCTCAACACATAAGTCTACTTCTCCCCTTTTCCCTCTGCCCCTCCCCCTGTTCACACATGTTTGCTCACTCTCTCTCTCATTTTCTCTCAAATAAATTAATTTTAAAAATAAAATCCAAAAGAAGAAAATTTCTAGAAATGTGTCCAAGTTCTGACAAACTTGTACAATGAAAACAGCAAAATATTGTTGAAAGAAATAAAAGAAGTTCTACAAAAATGGAAAGACATCCAATGTTCATTGATTGAAAAATTTAGTATTGTTCAGATGTCAGTACTACACTAAACAATCTACAATTCATAGCAATCCCTATCAGAATTCTGATGGCCATTTTTGGAAAACTGGATAAGCTAACCATTTAATTCATAATAGTAAGGCTCCAAATAGCCAAAACAACCTGGAAAAAGGATGAAGGTGGAAAACTCATACTTCTCAGTTTCAAAACTTATTATAAAGCTACAGTAATCAAAACAGTATGATACTTGCATAAGAGTAAACATGTAGACAACTGGAATAGAGTGTCCAGAAACAAAACATACATCTACAGGCAATTAATTTTTTATAAGGGCACCAGGCCCTTATCTCATTCCACACACCAAATTGACTCAAAATGGATTAAAAACCTAAACATAGACCTAAAACTATAAAACTTGAAGAAGAAAACCTAGGGGAAAACTTTATAACATTAGAATTGGCAATGATTTCTTATATATGACACGAAAGTACAGGCAACAAAAGAAAAATAGACGAAAGAGACTATATCCAACACAAAATATCTGTTCATCAAAGTAAACAATCAACAGAGTGAAAAGGCAACCTGTGAAATGAAAGTATTTGCGAACCATACATTTGATAAAGGATTGATGACCAAGAAAGCTTTGGAGGGGAGGGGCAAGATGGCGGCAGAGTAGGGTCTCCAAGTCACTTGTCCTCAACAAATTACCTAGAAAACCATCCAATCATCCTGAAAATCTACGAATTCGGCCTGAGATTTAAAGAGAGACCAGCTGGAACGCTACAGTGAGAAGAGTTCGCGCTTCTATCAAGGTAGGAAGACGGGGAAAAAGAAATAAAGGAACAAAAGGCCTCCAAGGGGGAGGGGCCCGCGAGGAGCCGGGCTGAGGCCGGGGCGAGTGTCCCCAGGACAGGAGAGGAGAGCCCCGTCCCGGAGGAGCAGGAGCTGCACCAACCTTCCCGGGGGAAAGGCCTCCCGGGGAATTGGAGCAGGATCCCCAGAAAGGCGGGGATGCCCTCGGGCTCCCTGGGACAGTAACAGAGGAACTGCGCCCCGGGAGAGTGCGCCGAGCTCCCTAACGGCTGCAGCGCTCGGCGGGACCCGGAGCAGCTCGGAGGGGCTCGGGCGGCGGCTCCGCGGAGGGGGCTGCGCGGCTCCGGGAACAGCTCGGAGGGGCTCGGGCGGCGGCTCCGCGGAGGGGGCTGCGGGGCTCCGGGAGCAGCTCGGTGGCGGCGGCTCGGGCGGAGGAAGAAGCTCCACGGAGGGGGCGGCGCGACTCCGGGAACAGCTCGGAGGGGCTCGGGCGGCGGCTCCGCGGAGGGGGCTGCACCGCCAGGAGCGCGAATCCAACAGCGCAGGCTCCGGAGCACAGGGCGCCGGGACACAGCCCAGGATCCGGCCTCCCCCGGAACAGGCAGAAGCCGGGAGGGCCCAGGACAGCAAGGACGCTCCTGCCCCGAGCTGAGCAGATCAGCGGCCCCGCCCCGGAGCCTCCAGGCCCTGCAGACGGAGAGCCCCGGAGCTACTGCGGGGGCTGACTCCAGGGCCCCAGAGCTGCCCCCGCCACTGTGGCTTCCTCCCGGGGCCTCACGGGGTGAACAACCCCCACTGAGCCCTGCACCAGGCAGAGGCAGAGCAGCTCCCCCAAGTGCTCACACCTGAGAATCAGCACAGCAGGCCCCTCCCCCAGAAGACCAGAGACACGGACAAGTTCCAAGGGAAGTCAAGGGAATAAAGTACACAGAATCGGAAGATACTCCCCCGTGGTTTTTTTGTTTTTTGTTTTTTGTTTTTTGTTTTGTTTTGTGCTTTTTTTTTCTCTCTCTTCTTGATTTCTGATTGCTTCCCCCACCCCCCCTTTTTTTTTCTTTTTTCTCCTTTCTTTCTTTTTCTTTCTTCTCTTTTTCCCCTATTTTTTCTTCTTTCTCTTTTTTCTTTTTCTCTTTTCTTTCCTTCTCTCTCTTTTTCTCCTTTTCCCAATACAACTTGTTTTTGGCCACTCTGCACTGAGCAAAATGACTAGAAGGAAAACCTCACCTCAAAAAAAAGAATCAGAAACAGCCCTCTCTCCCACAGAGTTACAAAATATGGATTACAATTCAATGTCAGAAAGCCAATTCAGAAGCACTATTTTACAGCTACTGGTGGCTCTAGAAAAAACCATAAAGGACTCAAGAGACTTCATGACTGCAGAATTTAGATCCAATCAGGCAGAAATTAAAAATCAATTAAATGAGATGCAATCCAAGCTAGAAGTCCTAACGACGAGGCTTGACGAGGTGGAAGAACGAGTGAGTGACATAGAAGACAAGTTGATGGCAAAGAGGGAAACTGAGGAAAAAAGAGACAGGCAATTAAAAGACCATGAGGATAGATTAAGGGAAATAAATGATAGCCTGAGGAAGAAAAACCTACGTTTAATTGGGGTTCCTGAGGGCGCCGAAAGGGCCAGAGGGCCAGAATATGTATTTGAACAAATCCTAGCTGAAAACTTTCCGAATCTGGGAAGGGAAACAGGCATTCAGATCCAGGAAATAGAGAGATCCCCCCCTAAAATCAACAAAAACCATTCAACACCTCGACATTTAATAGTGAAGCTTGCAAATTCCAAAGATAAGGAGAAGATCCTTAAAGCAGCAAGAGAAAAAAAGTCCCTGACTTTTATGGGGAGGAATATTAGGGTAACAGCAGACCTCTCCACAGAGACCTGGCAGGCCAGAAAGGACTGGCAGGATATATTCAGGGTCCTAAATGAAAAGAACATGCAACCAAGAATACTTTACCCAGCAAGGCTTTCATTCAAAATGGAAGGAGAGATAAAGAGCTTCCAAGACAGGCAGGAACTGAAAGAATATGTAACCTCCAAACCAGCTCTGCAAGAAATTTTAAGGGGGACTCTTAAGATTCCCCTTTAAGAAGAAGTTCAGTGGAACAATCCACAAAAACAAGGACTGAATAGATATGATGACACTAAACTCATATCTATCAATAGTAACTCTGAATGTGAACGGGCTTAATGACGCCATCAAAAGGCGCAGGGTTTCAGACTGGATAAAAAAGCAGGACCCATCTATTTGCTGTCTACAAGAGACTCATTTTAGACAGAAGGACACCTACAACCTGAAAATAAAAGGTTGGAGAACCATTTACCATTCAAATGGTCCTCAAAAGAAAGCAGGGGTTGCCATCCTTATATCAGATAAATTAAAATTTACCCCGAAGACTATAGTGAGAGATGAAGAGGGACACTATCTCATACTCAAAGGATCTATCCAACAAGAGGACTTAACAATCCTCAATATATATGCCCCGAATGTGGGAGCTGCCAAATATTTAAAGCAATTAATAACCAAACTCAAGAAATACCTTGATAATAATACACTTATACTTGGTGACTTCAATCTAGCTCTTTCTACCCTGGATAGGTCTTCTAAGCACAACATCTCCAAAGAAACGAGAGCTTTAAATGATACACTGGACCAGATGGATTTCACAGATATCTACAAAACTTTACATCCAAACTCAACTGAATACACATTCTTCTCAAGTGCACATGGAACTTTCTCCAGAATAGACCACATACTGGGTCACAAATCGGGTCTGAACCGATACCAAAAGATCGGGATAGTCCCCTGTATATTCTCAGACCATAATGCCTTGAAATTAGAACTTAATCACAACAAGAAGTATGGAAGGACCACAAACACGTGGAGGTGAAGGACCATCCTGCTAAAAGATGAAAAGGTCAACCAGGAAATTAAGGAAGAATTAAAAAGATTCATGGAAACTAATGAGAATGAAGATACAACCGTTCAAAATCTTTGGGATGCAGCAAAAGCAGTCCTGAGGGGGAAATACATCGCAATACAAGCATCCATTCAAAAACTGGAAAGATCTCAAATTCAAAAGCTCACCTTACACATAAAGGAACTAGAGAAAAAGCAACAAATAGACCCCACCCCCAGCAGAAGAAGAGAGTTAATTAAAATTCGAGCAGAACTCAATGATATTGAGACCAAAAGAACTGTGGAACAGATCAACAGAACCAGGAGTTGGTTCTTTGAAAGAATTAATAAGATAGATAAACCATTAGCCAACCTTATTAAAAAGAAGAGAGAAAAGACTCAAATTAATAAAATCATGAATGAGAAAGGGGACATCACTACCAACACCAAGGAAATACAAACGATTTTAAAAACATATTATGAACAGCTGTACGCCAATAAATTAGGAAATCTAGAAGAAATGGACGCATTCCTGGAAAGCCACAAACTACCAAAACTGGAGCAGGAAGAAATAGAAAACCTGAACAGGCCAATAACCAGGGAGGAAATTGAAGCAGTCATCAAAAACCTCCCAAGACACAAGAGTCCAGGGCCAGATGGCTTCCCAGGGGAATTCTATCAAACGTTTAAAGAAGAAATCATACCTATTCTACTAAAGCTGTTTGGAAAGATAGAAAGAGATGGAGTACTTCCAAATTCGTTCTATGAGGCCAGCATCACCTTAATTCCGAAACCAGACAAAGACCCCACCAAAAAGGAGAATTACAGACCAATATCCCTGATGAACATGGATGCAAAAATTCTCAACAAGATACTAGCCAATAGGATCCAACAACACATTAAGAAAATTAATCACCATGACCAAGTAGGATTTCTCCCCGGGACACAAGGCTGGTTCAACACTCGTAAAACCATCAATGTGATTCATCATATCAGCAAGAGAAAAACCAAGAACCATATGATACTCTCATTAGATGCAGAGAAAGCATTTGACAAAATACAGCATCCATTCCTGATCAAAACCCTTCAGAGTGTTGGGATAGAGGGAACTTTCCTCGACATCTTAAAAGCCATCTACGAAAAGCCCACAGCAAATATCATTCTCAATGGGGAAGCACTGGGAGCCTTTCCCCTAAGATCAGGAACAAGACAGGGATGTCCACTCTCACCACTGCTGTTCAACATAGTTCTGGAAGTCCTCGCCTCAGCAATCAGACAACAAAAAGACATTAAAGGCATTCAAATTGGCAAAGAAGAAGTCAAACTCTCCCTCTTCGCCGATGACATGATACTCTACATAGAAAACCCAAAAGCCTCCACCCCAAGATTGCTAGAACTCATACAGCAATTTGGTAGCGTGGCAGGATACAAAATCAATGCCCAGAAATCAATGGCATTTCTATACACTAACAATGAGACTGAAGAAAGAGAAATTAAGGAGTCAATCCCATTTACAATTGCACCCAAAAGCATAAGATACCTAGGAATAAATCTAACCAAAGAGGTAAAAGATCTATACCCTAAAAACTATAGAACACTTCTGAAAGAAATTGAGGAAGACACAAAGAGATGGAAAAATATTCCATGCTCATGGATTGGCAGAATTAATATTGTAAAAATGTCAATGTTACCCAGGGCAATTTATACGTTTAATGCAATCCCTATCAAAATACCATGGACTTTCTTCAGAGAGTTAGAACAAATTATTTTAAGATTTGTGTGGAATCAGAAAAGACCCCGAATAGCCAGGGGAATTTTAAAAAAGAAAACCATAGCTGGGGGCATCCCAATGCCAGATTTCAGGTTGTACTACAAAGCTGTGGTCATCAAGACAGTGTGGTACTGGCACAAAAATAGACACATAGATCAATGGAACAGAATAGAGAACCCAGAAGTGGACCCTGAAATGTACGGTCATCTAATATTCGATAAAGGAAAGACTATCCATTGGAAGAAAGACAGTCTCTTCAATAAATGGTGCTGGGAAAATTGGACATCCACATGCAGAAGAATGAAACTGGACCACTCTCTTTCACCATACACAAAGATAAACTCAAAATGGATGAGAGATCTAAATGTGAGACAAGAGTCCATCAAAATCCTAGAGGAGAACACAGGCGACACCCTTTTTGAACTTGGCCACAGTAACTTCTTGCAAGATACATCCACAAAGGCAAAAGAATCAAAAGCAAAAATGAACTATTGGGACTTCATCAAGATAAGAAGCTTTTGCACAGCAAAGGATACAGTCAACAAAACTAAAAGACAACCTACAGAATGGGAGAAGATATTTGCAAATGACATATCAGATAAAGGGCTAGTTTCCAAAATCTATAAAGAACTTATTAAACTCAACACCAAAGAAACAAACAATCCAATCATGAAATGGGCAAAAGACATGAAGAGAAATCTCACAGAGGAAGACATGTACATGGCCAACAAGCACATGAGAAAATGCTCTGCATCACTTGCCATCAGGGAAATACAAATCAAAACCACAATGAGATACCACCTCACACCAGTGAGAATGGGGAAAATTAACAAGGCAGGAAACAACAAATGTTGGAGAGGATGTGGAGAAAAGGGAACCCTCTTACACTGTTGGTGGGACTGTGAACTGGTGCAGCCACTCTGGAAAACTGTGTGGAGGTTCCTCAAAGAGTTAAAAATAGACCTGCCCTACGACCCAGCAATTGCACTGTTGGGGATTTACCCCAAAGATTCAGATGCAATGAAACGTCGGGACACCTGCACCCCGATGTTTCTATCAGCAATGGCCACAATAGCCAAACTGTGGAAGGAGCCTCGGTGTCCATCGAAAGATGAATGGATAAAGAAGATGTGGTCTATGTATACAATGGAATATTACTCAGCAATTAGAAACGACAAATACCCACCATTTGCTTCAACGTGGATGGAACTGGAGGGTATTATGCTGAGTGAAATAAGTCAGTCGGAGAAGGACAAACAGTGTATGTTCTCATTCATTTGGGGAATATGAATAATAGTGAAAGGGAATATAAAGGAAGGGAAAAGAAATGTTGGGAAATATCAGGAAGGGAGACAGAACATAAAGACTCCTAACTCGGGAAACGAACTAGGGGTGGTGGAAGGGGAGGAGGGCGGGTGTTGGAGGGGAATGGGTGACGGGCACTGAGGTGGACACTTGACGGGATGAGCACTGGGTGTTTTTCTGTATGTTGGTAAATTGAACACCAATAAAAGTTAATTAAAAAAAAAAAAAAAAAAAAAAGGATTGATGACCAGAATATATAAAGAACTATAACTCGACAACAAGAAAATAATCATTCGATTTTAAAAAGGGCAAAGGTCTTGAGTGGGTATTTCCCCAAAAATGATATACAGATGGTCAAAAAGTATCTGAAAAGATACTCGATAACAATAATTATCAGAGGAATGCAAATCAAAACCATAATAAGATATCACCTCACACCCATTATCATGGCTGTGATCAAAAATCCAGAAAATAGTAAGTGTTGGTGTAAATGTGGAGAAACTGGAGCAACTGTACAGTATTGGTGGGAGAGTAAAACAGTGCTAACCATATGGAAAACAGTATGGAGGTTCTTTAGGAAATTAAATATAGAGTTACCATTTAATCTATCAATCTCACTTCTAGGTATATATTTAAAAGATCTGAAAGCAGGGTCTTGAAAAGATATTTGTAGATCCATTTCCATAATAGCACTATTTAAAATAGCTGAGAAGTAGATGCAAAACAAATGTCCATAGACAGATGAATGGATAAACAAAATCTAGTATAAATATTGCTTTGGCTTAAGAATAAACGAAATCCTGTCATATGCTATATGAATGATCTTTTTTTTTTAAGATCTTATTTATTTATTCATGAGAGACACAGAGAGGAAGAGAGAGAGAGAGGCAGAGGCAGAGGCAGAGGGAGAAGCAGGCTCCATGCAGGGAGCCCGACGCGGGACTCGATCCCTGGTCTCCAGGATCAGGCCCTGGGCTGAAGGTGGTGCTAAACTGCTGAGTCACCCGGGCTGCCCCTGATCTTTTGAGGATATTATGCTAAGTGAAATAATTCAGTCACCAAAAGACGAATACTACTCTCCCACTTATATGAGGCATCTAAAGTAGTCAATTTTATAGAAACATAAAGTAGAATGGTGGTTGCCCAGGTTTGGAGGAAAACGGCAAAAAGGAGTTATTTTTAAATGGGTATAGAGTTTCAGATCTGCAAGATGAAAAAGTTCTAGAGATCTTTCACAACATGGATACAATTTAGCACTTAAGATAGTCGTCAAATTTTATGTTACATGTTTTTTCTACCACAATAAAAATGAAAACCCAAAACATTGTGCTAAGTGAAAAAACCCACATGCAAATGGCCACATATTGTATAATTCCTTTCATATGAAATAATCCAGAAGAGATAGATCCAGAGAGATTGAATACAGATTGGTGGCTGTCAGTGGCTAGTGGAAAGAGAGGTGAGGAGAAACTGCTTTAATAAGTTAAGGGTTGTGCTTTGTAGTGTTTGAAATGTTTTGAAATGGGACAGAAGGAATGGTTATACCATACTGTAAAGGCACTAAATGCCACTGAATTGTTTACTTTAAAAATGGTTAATTTTGTTATATAAATTTCCTCTCAATAAATTATTTCTTAAAAATAAAGAGATTAAGCAGAGATTCTTAAAAATAAAGGAGGGAGAAGTCAATCAAAGGTAAAAATCCTAACCCCCAAAGATAATAGTATTGGGAGGTAGGGCCTTCGCGAGGTCCTTAGCCATGAGTGTGGAGCCCGCATGATTGGGATTAGTGCCTTATAAAAGAGACTGCTGGAAATCCCTAACTCCTTCCACCATGTGAGCACATGTCAAAGATTCTGTAATCCAGAAGAGGACCTTCCTCTACCTTGCTGGTGCCATGATCCTGGACTTCCAGACTCCAAAACTGTGATAAATAAATTTGTGTTGTTTACAAACTACTCAGTCTGTGGTACTTTGTTATAGCACCTGAATAGACTGAGACACTGGCCATACCACTGAGAATTCCATCTCTTGTCACAGAATCTTTTTAAAATAGACTGTTCTCCTAACAGAATTATAGAAGCAAGAAAATACTATAGCCTGTTTTATTTTCATGAATGTTTCATTTATTTTGACAAATCAGAGCAAGCAACTCATTCCCATGATATTCTATTTCTGCAATGACACCAATACGCAGATGTCAAAGAGTAAATTGAATAAAGATATATTTCGTGTATAAATACTACCTGGTTTCATATATCAGTCCTTAAAACAATTTTGCTTGACTTGATTTCCCCTAGAATTTGTCATTATTAATCATCAGTAACTAGTTATATTTTTGTCCCATTTCTTTGTTTCCTCTTCTGGTTTATGTTTTTTTTCTTTGAGTATTAATATAAATCAATACTAACTATCATACGTATTTTAATGGTATTTATATTATCTTTAGGTTACTATCTTATTCTTTAAGTTCTAGGTTTTTTCATATAATATAAATATATATTTTAAAGTCAAATATATTTCCCAAACCATTATCCTCATCTGACTGGAATGGATGGAAGTGGATTCCCAATGGAAGAAGCTGAGGGGAATGGAAGAAGGGACCAATGGAAACCTGAAGACAAGGAAATGGGAGGCCAGGGTTCTGGATGGATCTTCATATGAATACTGAAATCACTCAGAAAATTAGAGGAGTAGAGTATAGACTATACAATGAGACTGGCTGTAGCAATGTCCAGAGATTACTACTCTGAGTAAGGGAAAATGGTAAACTCATATAATATGAAGTTCAAAGAAGCAGCCATTTTTAACAGATAAAGACCATCTAGAAAAATCCACCCAGGGAGCAAGACTTCCAGAAAGTATCACCTCTAGAGCCACACCCAGACCCAAAGGAAAGGCTGCATAAGAAGCAGTGCCCTAAAGAGAGCCACGTTCATCATATGAAGAAACTATGAAGGGAAAGGAAGCTCGAAAAACCACTGAAGACATGTAAATATAGGGATCCTAGAAGGCAAATAGGAAAGGGGAAAAAGCCAAATGTGAGGGAGCTCAGAGCTAGTGGGGATGAGAATCTATTCACAGAGAGCTCCACTTGGGGGGATGATTGAGGTACAGTGTGATCATGATGGGTTAAAATTCTGACAGTCACTGAGTACTGAATCTTGACTGCCACTGGAACTAGCACTTGGTCCCAAAGTCAGGGATGATAGGAGCAGAAGATGGGAGTGGTGAGAGAGGCTTAACACAAAGCATGACTGTGGGCTTCATTTGAGAATGTCTGATGTTGTAGATGATAACGTTGGTAATTCTCAAGATAATTTGATATACTTATCTCAGCCCTTAACTATCTCTTTGATTTTAAGTGTGAGACCTTCTTTCCTCTCAGAACATATATATTTTCTAAAACTGTGTGCTGAATTTACAGAGCAGAGATTCATTCTCTGCCTTCTCTAATTGCCAGTTGCGTGTATGTGGGAAATTATACTAGACTTGCTTTCTCATAACTCACATCTTCGCAGACAATTTACATAAAATGAGTTTATACCTAAAGTAGCCCTGTAATTACTTAGAATGCAAAATTCAGAGGTTAATGATTTCTCTACTCACATCTATCCTCTCAACAGAACTGAAAGAATATAAGATTTAACACTTTATACAGAAACTCAGTGACACAGAGGGAGAAAAGGAAATGAGGGCTATCACTGTGAAACCACTGAACTATCTAATGAAGAGGGAAATCTTGGAAAGTTTTGTGATATGTGCTACACTAATTACTTTCCTAGTTGGTGTCATTCAAACAGAGGAATACCTCAAATTGAAAAATTATATTCTGATGAAGATTTCAGTCCCCCAGCCAGTACTGATAGACAAAAATATTTATGGTGCAGGTGTCACTCAAATGTCCTCTCTTTTAGTCCTTCAAGGATCATACTAGCTTCCTGTAAGAATGATTATAAATCCAGAATAACCACAGCAAAAAGTTTACTCAGAGGTGGCATATCCTTAAAGGATAAAGGTTGATAGAAAAAGGAAAAAAGTGAAAAAATTTAACAATTCTCCCTCTAAAAAAAAAAATAAAATAAAAACAATTCTCCCTCATTTTCAAGAGCTTTAGGGCAAATATAGAGGAGGATAGATGAGAACCTCAAAGCAACCAACCCACTGTAGATTAGCCTGTGCCACAGAGCAGAATCTGGGCCATAGAGGCAGGAAAACTAAGAGTAAAAACCAGGAAATACTTATATCATATACAACCTTCTGTCATATACAACCTTCTGTGATGACAAAATGTTCTACACTTTCCAACAGCCATGTGTGGATCCTGAGAACTTGAAATGTGGCTATCTTGACAAAGGAAATGCATTTTTAATTTTATTTAACTTTAAAGTTTAAATATCCAAACATAGCTAGTGGCTATCATATAAGGAAGTACAACTCTATACACTGACTCAGAAGACAAAAGACATATGAGTAGACCACAAGGAAAGGAGAAACTTGAATGACAGTGTAAACAAACCATTCTAGTCAGAGATGCCAAACACAACTATAATTTCCCACTAGCATTTTTAATTGCATCCAAACCTTGTACAACCCAGAGCAATTTACACATTCAATGGAATCTCTATCAAAATACCATGGAATTTCTTCACAGACTTGGAACAAATAATCCTAAGATTTGTATGGAACCAGAAAAGACCTCAAATAACCAGAATGTTGAAAAAGAAAACCAAAACTAGGGGCATCACAATGCCTGTGACCACAAGCTATATTACAAAGCTGTGATCATCAAGATACCATGGTACTGGCACAAAAACAGACACATAGATCAACAGAACAGAATAGAGAACCCAGAAATGGACCATCAACTCTATGGTCAACTCATCTCCGACAAATCAGGGAAGAATATCCACTGGAAAAAAGTCTCTTCAATAAATGGTGTTGGGAAAATTGGACAGCCACATGCAGAAGAATGAAACTGGACCATTCTCTTACACCATACACAAACATAACCTCAAAATGGTTGGAAGATGTAAATGTAAGATAAGAATCCACGAAAATCCTAGAGTAGAACACAGGAAGCAACCTTTTTGAACTCTTGCAAAACACATCTAGAAAGGCAAGGGAAACAAAAGCAAAAGTGAACTATTAGGACTTCATCAAAATAAAAAGCTCTACACATCAAAGGAAACAGTCAACAAAACTAAAAGACAACCTGCAGAATGGGAGAAGATATTTATAAATGATATAACAGATAAAGGGCTAGTATCCAAGATCTGTAAAGAACTTATCAAAATCAACACCCAAAAAACAATCTAGTCAAGGAATGGGCAGAAGACATGAACAGACATTTCTCCAAAGAAGACCTACACATGGTCAACAAGCATATGAAAAAAATGTTCCACATCACTTGTCATCAGGGAAATACAAATCAAAACCACAATGAAATACTACTTTACACCAGTGAGAATGGCTAAAATTAAGACAGGAAACAACAAATGCTGGTGAGGGTGTGGAGAAAGAGGAAACCTCTTGCACCATTGGTGGGAATACAATCTGGTACAGCCACTCTGGAAAAAAGTGTGAAGATTCCTCAAGAAGTTAAAAATAGAGCTACCCTATGACCCAGCAATTGCACTACTGGGTATTTACCCCAGAGATACAGATGTAGTGAAATGACAGGACACCAGCACCCCAATGTTCATAGCAGTAATGTCCACAATAGCCAAATTGTGGAAGGAGCTATGATGTCCTTCAACAGATAAATGGATAAAGGATACACGTACACACACACACACACACACATACACACACACAGTATAATATTACTCAGCCATTAGAAAGGATGAATACCTTCCATTTACATCGACATGGATGGAACTGGAGGGTATTATGCTGAGTGAAATAAATCAATCAAAGAGAGACAATTATCATATGGTTTCATTCATATGTGGAATATAAAAAATAGTGAAAGGGACCATAACGGAAGTGGAGGAAAACTGAATGGGGAAAAATTAGAGAGAAAGACAAACCATGAGAGACTCTTGACTCTGAGAAACAAAGAGTTGTGGGAGAGAAGGGGGTGATGGGGTAATTGGGTAATGGGCAGTAAGGAGGGCACATGATATGATGAGCACTGGGTGTTATACTATATGTTGGCAAACTAAATTTAAATTAAAAAAAAATCAGGGTAGCCCAGGTGGCTCAGTGGTTTAGTGCCACCTTTGGCCCAGGGCATGATCCTGGAGTCCGGGGATGGAGTCCCACATCGGGATCCCTGCATGGAGCCTGCTTCTCCCTCTGCCTGTGTCTCTGCCTCTCTCTCTCTCTCTCTCTCTCTCTCTCTCTCTGTGTGTGTGTGTCTCTCATGAATAAATAAATAAAATCTTTTAAAAAATCAAGCTCTTTATTGCTGATTATACATTTGCCTGCTATATGGGTCAACCAAGAGAGTATCCACTGACTATTTACATCTATATACACACACACACACACGCTACACACACACACACACACACACACACACACACAGAAAGATAACTTACAGCTAGTTATAAACATCGTGGTGGATATGTGAAATGACTAGAAACCAGATAAAAAATCTGCCTCATAGGCACAAATTTATAGAACAAAGCCTCATAGGGTATACTATTGCTGAAGGGTTTTTTAAAATGTTCATCTCATTGTTGGACTAAATTACATTCCAATACTCAAAGTAAATCTCCCTTTAAAATATCTAGTAAATGCAGAACAACTCAGAATCTTAAGGAATTTGTGGCACTCTAGAGAACTAAATATATAACAATTTATTTTAATTTTATAACAAATTTTTAGAATCCTAGGAGAGCCACAATCTAAACATTAAAAAAAGAGATTAACAAGTTTTTAATTGTTGACAATGTTAAATAGTAATTGAACTCAAAAGATGAAAATACCAAATTACATATGAATCCTCCTAAAAAAGTCATATAACAAATTTAAATTGGATTACGTACTTTTTATAATTTTTAGTGACCCTCAAGTTAAAATTCTGTGGACGAATGATA
Organism: Vulpes vulpes; assembly: GCF_048418805.1. NCBI lineage: Eukaryota > Metazoa > Chordata > Mammalia > Carnivora > Canidae > Vulpes > Vulpes vulpes. Next base: position 30,942,045 of record NC_132796.1, on the reverse strand, counting down.
ACATAAAAACCAAATTATATATTTCCACTATATAAAAATATAAAATCACAACATAGACTAATTAAGAAAACTTACAAACTGATCTTAACATACTTGAAAATGTATAGATTGAATTACTATACAAAATCATTTGCCTCTTTCTGTTCTTTCCCTTAGTTTCTTATTGAAGAATATCTGTGTGTGTGTATGTGTGTGTTTGCATAGTTCTATGTACATACAGAATGCAGGCATTGACTAGGAGAAAGACATAATCCTTCAAAATATTAACCTGTCACAAAAGGATTATTTTTTATTGTGAGTTATTGTCTTTATCAAAATGACAAGAGTACAGATTTGAAAAAATAAAACCAAAATAATCCCACATAGCTTATTTTAGAAATTAGCATTCTGTTCCCTCCACTATCATATACTTGCACACATACAAATACACATACATGCACAAACACACATACAAATCCAGATGCAATCATTTTCAACTCAGGAGTAGTTTTAGATTTACCTCAACATAGCTAAATAATCTATATAGATTGTAATAAAACAAGCCTCAATACATTTAAATAATACAAAATATAGCCTCCAATTGCAATGGGATTATATGAGAAATCAATAAAAGAAGGAAATTTGGCAAATTCACAAATAGGTAGAAATTAAACAACACATCATAAATAACAAATGGATCAAAGAAAAAACTTATATAAGAAATTGCAAAACTTGGGATGCCTGGGTGGCTCAGTGGTTGAGCATCTGCCTTTGGCCCAGGGCGTGATCCTGGGATCCAGGATCAAGTCCCGTGTTGGGCTCCTTGCAGGGAGCCTGCTTCTCCCTTGGCCTGTGTCTCTGCCTCTCTCTGTGTCTCTCATGAATAAACACATAAAATCTTAAAAAAAAGAAAAGAAAAGAAATTGCAAAACTCTTTGCTGAACAGAAATTAAACAAATTAAACACAACAGACCAAAACTTTTGAATACAGGTAAAACAATGCTTAAAGGGAAAAGTATAGCTTTAAAACCTATATAAAAAAATAAGATCTCAATTCAATACCCTTACCTTCCACCTTAAAAAAAGACAAGGAAAAAAGCAAAGCAAACTAAACTCAAAGTAAGCAGAAGGAAGTAAACAATAAACAACAAAGGGGAAATATATGAAATAATCAAAAACAGTATAGAAAATCAACTATACCAAAAATTAAATCTTAGAAATATCAATAAAATGGCAAAACCATTAGACAGGCTGACCAAGATGAAAAGAGAGATGACTCAATTTTAAAATAAAATAAAGTCAGAAAGAAAGAACATTATTTCCTATCCTACAGAAATAAAAATAAAAGAACACCATGAATAACTGTATGCCAACAAATTAGATAACTTTGATAAAATTTCTAAAGAAGAAACAGAAAATTTGACCACTTTCAACCATTAAATGAGTGAAATTGTTCAAAAAATACAAACTTCCAGTTATAAGTCCTGGGGATACAATGTACAGATGGTGACTATAGTTAATAATACTGTATTGTTATCCTTCAAAGTTGCTAAGATAGATCTTTTTTTTTTTTAAGACAGTAGATCTTATCACAAGAAAAAAACAACTACATGAGGTCACAGATGTGAACTAAACCTATTGTGGTAATCATTTCATAATATACACACATATTAAATCATTATGCTGTACACCTGAAACTAATATAAGTTATATGTCAATTATATCTCAATTAAAAAAAAAACAGGGAAGCTTGCCTGGAAGAAGTATTAGAAACCACTATTAAGATATAGATAAAAGGGAGCGGGGAAAGTAGGAGAGACCCATTGGCCTTAGTTTTCTGAAGGGAAGCCAGAGAACTGATTACAGCAAAACAGAAAGTTCCCAAGAGAAAACATAAATACTAAAGAAACATCATGTCATTTTAGAATGAACAATAGGAAATGAAACAACATTAAATGGGCTCCATCCAAAGTGGAACATAAGTCAGTGGAAACTCATATGAAATCTGTAAATGAAGTCTAAGAGGTAATACTAATAAAGAATTTAAGAATGAGAAACAAGAGAAACTCTCCTTTTGCTCTGGATGCTATATATTTTTAGGAAGAGAAATATATGGAAAAAAATTTTTAAAGTCTGTCCATGATTTGATCTGACACAGAATTGTTACTCATGCTTAACAACTGGGATGACAGATATTTTGTATCAAATAATGCCACCTCTAATGACATGATATTAATTTTTTGAGTTGTCTTGTACACATGTATATTTAAGATGGCATTTCCCAATATTCTACAAATTCCTGACAAACGTCAATTTCTTTTCTTTTTTTCCATTGTATTATGGGTTCTTACTTTATTTGCTTCTATAGATACTCTTGTAGATATAATGAGTTAAGCATCTAGAAATTATCCCCCAAATAAATTTAATCCCAGAAGGAAGTAATTTCTTCTTATGAATATGGAAAATGGAACAGAAGAGAGACCATGTAAAGTGGTAATTGAAATTCAGAGGAGTGTAACTTTATGAAATTGAAGATTTTGAGTGCTTATGACTAGGAAAAAAGTTAATAAACCTAAAGAATAGATACAAAAGTTTTGTGTCTATTGGTTAAAGGAATATGTACTATTCTTCATCATGTATGGATTCCTAACATGGTATCATTAGGGTCCAGTGGGTCAGGAGGTTGAGGACATAATATTGTATTATTCAAGCTGTACAATTCACCAGCAGGTAGCCTTGACAAGTCAGTTAGCTTCACTGTGCATCGGCTTCTATGACTGGGAAAAGGGGGAGGAGGCGCTTGGGTGGCTCAGTGGTTGAGCATCTGCCTCAGCCTAGGGCATGATCCTGGGGTCATGGGATTGAGTCCTGCAGTGGGACTCCCTGCAGGAAGCCTGCTTCTCCCTCTGTCCATGTTTCTGCTTCTCTCTGCTTCTTTGTGTCTCTCATGAATAAATAAATAAAATCTTAAAAAAAAAACAAACAAAAAGAAAGAAAGAAAAGGGGGGAAAAATCTAAGGTCTTAATGCTGGTCTTATTGGATTCACATGGAACTAAAGTGATATTAGATATATGAGTACTTTATAAAGTCTAAGTACTATATAATTATCAATTAAAGGATTATAATTTTTAAAAGAAAAAAATTTGAATAGATCCAAAACAAGCAAATAGATTGACTTAGTAGTTTAAAATAAATATGACAAAAGAAAGCCAAAGACCAGATGATTTCAATGGTGAAATATAGCACTAAATTTAAAAAGATTTACAATACAATCCTTCATAAATTCTTTCAAAAATAGAAGAAGAGAGGACACTTCTCACCTCATTCTAAGTCAATATTACCCTGATACCAAAACCAAACAAAGACATTTGTCTTTGGGAAGGAAGGAAACTACAGATCAATATTCCTTATGAGCATAGATGCAAAACCCCTTTGTATTTTCAAGAAAATACAAAGGAAATTGGATGCAGTAATATGTAAAAAAGATTATACTCCAAGTATAATGATCAAGGAGGATTTATCCCAGAAATGTAAAGTTGGTTTAACACATAGAAATCAATCAAAATAATGCATCATATTAATAGAGGACAAATCAAGATCATTAAAATAGATGCCAAAAATGTTTGACAAAATCCAAATTTCTTCCATGATCAGAATAACCAGGAATAGAAGAGAACTTCCTTAACCTGAAGAAAGGAATCTACAAAAAAAAATTGTTAACATCATATTTAAAGATGAAAGATTGATGCTTTCCTTCTAATAACAGGAACAAGTTAAGACGTTTGCTCTCACCACTTCTAAACCACATTGTACTGGCGGTTCTGGAAGTCTGGGGGAAAAATTTTCCAGATTGGACAAAAAACTTTCCAGATTGAAAACTCAGGGAGTAAAACAATTTTCCAGATTGGAAGTAAAATTTTCTCTATTTGCAGGAGGCATATTCTTATAGAAAATTCTAAGGAATTTACTAACAAACTACTAGAACTAATGAATAAGTTCAATAAGGTTACAAAATACTAGATCAATGTTTAAAATCAATTGTTTTTCTATACACTTAACATGAATAATTTGCAAATGAAATTAAGAAAACAATCTCATTTACAATAGCATTAAAATGTTATAAATAAAATTAATAAAGAAATAGGAACTTTGTACACTGAAAACTACAAAACATTGTTGAAAGAAATTAAAAACCTAAATCAATGCAAAAACATCACATGTTCATGGCTTAGAAGACTTAATATTGTTAAGATGGTAATACCCCCTCAAATTGATCTATAGATTCTTCACAATCCTTATCAAAATCCCAGCTGGGGGGGGTGGATCTGGGTGGCTCAGTTGGTTAAGCACCTGCCTTCAGCTCAGCTCATGATGCCAGGGTTCTGGGATCACCCTGCATCAGGCTCCCTGCTCAGTTCAGAGTCTGCTTCTCCCACTCCCTCTGTCCCTCCTCTTCATTTATGCTCTCTCTCTCTCTCTCACTCAAATAAATACATAAAATCTTTGTTTAAAAAAATCCCAGCTGGATTTTTTTTTTTGCAGTAATTGGCAAGGTAATCCTAAAATTCATATGGAAGTGCCTGGGACACAAATTAGCCAAAAATATTACTGAAGAAGAACAAAATTGGTGTACTCACATTTTCCAATTTCAAAAATTACTACAAAATTTACTATACTAATCAAGACATTGTGTTATTGGAATGAGTGAAGACATCTAGATCAATGGAACAGAATTGAAACTCCAGAGATAAACACATATATTTATGTTTAACTGACTATAGACAAGGGTGTCAAGGCAGTTTGATGTGGTAAAATAATATTTTCAATAAATTCTCCTGGAACAAATGGACATTGCATGCAAAAGAATGAAATTAGATTCTTATAGCATACACAAAAATAATTCAAAATGGATCATAGACCTAAACATAAGAGGTAATGCTATAAAACTCTTAAAAGCAAACAGAAATCTTTATGATTTGAGCTAGGAAATAGCTTCTTAGATATGACACCAGAAAGCACAAGTGACAAAAAGCAAAACAAAACAGTTACATTGGACTTTTGTCACATGTGTCCTTTACAATGGTAAATGATAATACCCAGTGTAAAGAAGAAGATATGAAGAAAAGACAGCATGGTACCACACTAGGATGTAAGCTTTCTACTATAACCCCAAGGTCCAGAAGACTGCAGGGTTGCTAGTAGGTGCTCAATAAGTATTTGTTGAATGATAATTATCAATGGAAATATAAATTGAAATAAGTTCTATGGTGGCAATGTGGATATATGTGACAATAATTAAAATACACATACCCTTTCCTCATTAATTTCAATTCTAAGTATCCAAAAGAAAAAAACAGAACAAGTTCTCAAATATGAATGTGCAGATTTATGCACTACATTTTAATTTACTTATAGAATACTTAGTGATTATTTGATGGGTACCAAAAAAATATACTAATGCTACAAATATAATGTAGAACTATATCACACTGTTTTCCTCCTTGAATCAATTTGATTGATGGCATAAAATATTTAACTAAGTAAAAAAATCTGTATCTATTTTGGATTAAATTTGTATTAAATTAGTACTAGAAAAATATTTTGAACATGAGCTTAAAACATGTTGCTTCACAGAAAAGTAGGAATAAGATAAGCCAAGAAAATAATGTGACTTTGTTCTGGAAGTTCTAAACAACATAATATAAGAAAAACAGGTAAAAATTATAATTATTTAATTGGAAGAGACAACAATATTTGCAGTCTATTACGGTATTCCTGAAAAATCTAAAATAAATTGAAGGATAATTTAAACTAATTGAAGTTGGGACACCTGGGTGGCTCAGCAGTTGAGCATCTGTCTTCAGCTCAGGGTGTGATCCCAGAGTCCTGGGATCAAGTCCCATATCAGGCTCCTTGCATAGAGCCTGCTTCTCCCTCTGCCTATGTCTCTGCCTCTCTCTCTCTCTATGTCTCTCATGAATACATAAATAAAATCTTTTTAAAAAACAAATAATAAAATAATTGATGTTTAAAGTAGGAAGGACAGTTGGAGTTTTTTGTTGTTTTTTTTAAGCAGACCCCATACCTGGTGTGGAGCCTGATGTGGGGCTGGAACTCACGATTCCTGAGGTCAAGACCTGAGTTGAGATCAAGAGTTGGACACTTAACCACCCAAGCACCCCAAGAAAGACAGTACTATATGTAACTCACGAACATTATTTTTGAAATTTAAGAGCATAAAATATATAAAACCCAAACCATTTACACAGCACAAAACATAGAAAAATTACTTCAAAATGTTTCAAAATTTGCTGAGTAGTATAAAATATTTTAATAAAATAAAAGGCTTGGGGTCCCTGGGTGGCTCAGTCCTTTGAGCATCTGACTCTTGGTTTCCTTCAGCTCAGGTCATGATCTCATGGGTCATGAGATTCAGCCCCTCCTCAGCCTCCGTGCTCAGTTGGGAGTCTGCTTGAAGATGCTCTCCCTCTGCTCCTTCCCCAGCTCATGCTCTTTCTTTCTTTCTCTCTCAAAAAAAAACTTATCTTTAAAAAATAATAAATAAAATAAAAGGCTTATCTTATTTCTGAATAGGAAGCTCAGTTTTATACAGAAATCACTTCCTTGTAATTTTATTAGTTTAATGCAATGCAAATCAAAATCCCCATAGAACTTATAGCTATAAACTTGAGAAAATGTTTCCAAAGTTTATCAGGAAAAATAAAACAGAAAACTGGCCAATAATAGTGTAAAAAGAAAATAATAGAGGCCACCTATCCTACCAGAGAATTCAAAGAATTTTAACAGTACCAACCTGGCCAAATTGTTAGCAAATAAATCACTACTGTTGTAGGGTAGTTTGTTATGCAAGAGGAATTCAAGATATGCAATTTAAAATGATCTTTCACCTATAAGATTGTCAGAATATTATACATGCATGCATATATAATTGATTCAGCCTAGTTATACAAAGACAATGAGCAACACTTTACACTGTTACTGGCATTTAGTATAACTGGTATAACTTTTTTGGAGAGCAATTTGGCAAAACATATCAACAGCCTAAAATATGTACATAGAGTTTGACCCAACTATTCTCCTTCAAGAAATATATAATGAAAATAAATACAAAATCAAACATTTATCTACAAGGATGTTTCCCACAGTATCATTTATAAAGCCCCCAAAATGGAAATATCTTAAGTGTATAGTAAGAAGGATTAGTGAAGGGAGTATAACATGATATAGCCACTAAATAATAGGATAGATCATTCCTAAAAAATTAGATTGCATTTAGAATACTTAATGACACAAAAAGTTAACCATAACATTTTAATTGATACATTGAGTAATAAAATGCTGGTTAAAGATAATTCATAAAGTATTATCTCATTACAATTATAGAAATATAAGTATGGAGAGAGAGGGAGAGGGAGAAAAACAGAGAGTCCTAAATATAACCAGGGGTCATTGTTAAGTATTGGGATTATTATTGCTTATTTTTTTTTCTTTCTCCTCTTCTAAACTCCCATTTTAAGAAGCAGGAAGAGAGTTTCAGTGACATGTTCGATTAAAATATAAGTTGATGCTGACAAAACTTGCAAATGGTCAGGGTATGTGAGAGTTGAGAAGACATTAGAATACTGTAAAAATTAGGGGCATCTGGGTAGCTCAGTCAGTTGAGTGTCTTCTTCTGGCTTGGGTCATGATCCCAGGGTCCTGGGATCCAGCCCCACATTGGGCTCCCTGCTTGCTGGGGAGCCTGCTTCTCCCTTTCCCTCTGCCTGCCACTCCCCCTGCTTATGCTTGCTCTCTCTCTCTCTCTCTGTCAAATAAATAAATAAAAATTGGAAAAAACTACTGTAAAAAGTAAAAAGAAAAACATCTCCTGAATCTCTGCAAGTAACTTGTTGATTATACTTTTTGTCTGAATTAGAAAGACAAATTAAAAATATTCTGACAATATTTCATGCACTTCAAAGTCCTTTGCTGAAAAGATAAAAGGAAGACCTAAATAATATTTGTACTCTGATATTATCTGATAGCCTAAATTAGGTCAAAGTAAAATATTTGCAAGCTAAAAAAAAAAAAAAAGAAAGAATGTTCTCTCTCTTCTTGATAACCTTGGTAAAAAGTATTTATCTAGAGAAGAGATGGTTAGCAGAGGGGAAGTGAGTGGGCGGATGGATGAAACAGGTGATGGGGATTAAGAGTACACTTACAGTGATGAATACTGAGTAATGTAAAGAATTACTGAATCATTATATTGTACACCTGAAACTAATATAACACTGTATGCTAATTGTACTTCAATTAAAAAATAGAGATTTTTTTCCAAAATAAATAAAATTAAAAGTATCTAAATATGATTGTTCATTAATGTAGATGAAACCTATGGAAATCGAATATAATATAGTATACAACTGTGTATACTTAATATTGTGTATGAGAATTTTCATGTTCTCTAATGTCAGAAAAGTAGCTTTTGCTACCTCATGCACTATGTTTGCCTACAGCTAGAAGAGACACCAGTGAACTCCGTAGACGATATCATTCCATGTGAATCACATGTGTACAATATCCATAAAACATACCCCAACCAATGTACTTAAAAAAGCAAAATGCTCTTCAGCATTTTCTTAAATCTAAAGATGTCCTCACATTTCTTTTATCTTTTCCTCCTGAAAGGTAAGTAACAGCTATCGTTGTTCCTAAAATAAGATTTAAATCTCAGGAAACTATATTTCAGTGACATGACTAAGAACGGATAGACAGTACCTTGCATTCAATACACTCTCTTACTGTGTTATTATTTTCACTTAGTTCTTTCTATTCTACCTATTGGGTACAAGGCTTTATGCTAGTTATGCTGGAATATATAAAGTGTTTTGGTGTAAGAATATTATACTCTAGGGATGCCTGGGTGGCTCAGTGGTTGAGCATCTACCTTTGGCTCAGGTCATGATCCTGGGATCAAGTCCCACATTGGGCTCCCTGTATGGAGCCTGCTCCTCCCTCTGCCTGTATCTCTGCCCTTCTCTTTCTCTCTCTCTCTCTCTCTCTCTCTCTCTCTCTCTGTGTGTCTCTCATGAATAAATAAATAAAATCTTTAAAAGAAAATTTTAAAAAGAATGTTATACTCTAATTGTCACAGAGAAATTTGATTCCTATTTAGGAGGATGCAGCAACATGACTTTCCACATCATGGGTAGCAAGAAGCTTTCTCCTTGGCACTTTTGTAGCAAAATCTCTGAAGGAAAAACATATGAGAAATGGCCCCTGAAACTTGGCCAATGGTACGTCTCACTCTTGGGCATATTCCAGGAAAGGTGTTTTCTTTTCTTTTGTTTGTTGTTTTTAAATTATTAAACATCGAGGGACACTATTAAAAAAAAAACAGTATCACAGCAACCCCTCTTAAATCCTCTGGTAATTTCAGGTCGTGATTCCAAGAGCATTAAATATAAGTACAAAGTACATGCTGGCTCAAATATAAGTGATTTTGAGTTAGCCTCGAGTGTCCTTCATAACGTGTCATATCTTGAGTTCTCTAGAGAGCAGAACTGAGACCATAGTTTCCTTGTTTATGCTCTCTGTACCTCCTGAGATACTCTGCAAGCATGAGCCAGGCACTTCTAGCAACCACCTTACTGAATTAAAAGATATACTCAGCCATGCGTACAAGTTAGAAAAAGACCCAGAGCAAAAGGAGCTTAGGTGATCTTTGATAGCTTCTGAGTTAGGATTATCTTAACTCCTCTACTCTCCAGTCATATGAGTAACAGAAAGCTGAACATACCTCTTTGGGAGAAAATGCTATGCCACATTCCAGGGATGTGCCTTCCTCTAACTCCAAAGAATATATGTCAGGAAATGCACAGTCTGTGAATTCCTCTATAAGACATAAAAAAGAACATATATTTTTTAAAAGCCAGATACATATCTATAATACCACTATTAAATGTAGAAATGAAATTTTGAGAAACCTCATAAACATGTTTATAATAGTAAAAAACCAGTTACTGTGCAGGACTGCATATGGTTGCTGTTGGTTAAAGAATGACTCTTAATACCAAGGTTCCAATCGGCAAAACTGATATTCAAACATGCATCAAACATAGATTCAATTAGCAAAGCAAACAGTAAACCCATCTTTTAAAATCTCCAAAGGTCAAGGAGCATATCACAGCCATATTCACAAGGATAGAGAAAGGAATGAAGGTCAAAGTCAAGTAAGGGACTGAATCTTAGGCCCAAGAAAGTGAGAGACTCCCTCTCCAGCAAAGACAGCAGGGAAGACCCAGATCTTCTCTGATGCCTCCAAGAGGCCACAGTGAAGCTAAAGACAATTTTATCCAAGGTCACTTTTTGACAAAATAGAATCAGTCCAGACATAAAAGCATTAGATAGAGATACAGAAACAATTGTCAAAAAATAATGCAAACTTCAGGGTAAAAAATTATAACCACTTACAGAAACTTCTACAAGTTCCTGAAAGATCAAATGTTTGTTATAGTAGAACCTCTGTCCTCATCTAAACAATTCTAAAAACTCTTATTTTCTCCCTCAAGTTTTCTGATTAATCCAAGGAATAATGATCATTTCAATCACCCCTAGGTGGAAATGAACTTCAATAACTCATTGCACCCTCCTTTAACTTACTCAATTTCACTCACTATGATGAAAAAACTATTATATGACCAAAAAATTCATAAAGTGTATATTAACACCAGCACAGTTTGTAGTGTGGGAAAAGATACACATATTATACAGCAAAGAATGCCCACCTAGAATGGGTATGTATCTGGAACATAGAAAATATAATAAAAACAGATGGATAAATACTCATAAATATATTTGGAATATATATAAACATATAGTTTGTGACATGTAATAATCCAAGACAGCTTCAATAAATATTTCTTGAGTGCCTATAATGCACACAGCACTATATTGGACAAGTCTAGCAGAAAACAACAATTATAAACATAGTCCTTGACCTCATGGATATCACAGTGTAGTTGGGCAGTCAAACAGGTACACAACTCTCTTTGATATAAGGCAGACATTGTTAGTGCTAAAATGAGACTTAAACAATGTCCTAGGGGAGTAAAGATTAAAAAAATAATTTCAACCAACTGGACAGGCATGGGTATGGGGCTAAATACTCATAGGAACTCATGAGTTTTAAGCTATTTTATAAAAGAGGGTGGGATCGCAGACATCAGGAACAAAAGAGGAAGAATCATGCTAGGAGAAGGGAAGCCCAGTGCCATTGGAAGGAAACATGGAACACAATCTGGCTGCAGCAGAGACAGACAGAGGAGCCTGCAATGGGAAAGGTGACAGGAAAGACAAGGTGGAGTCATACCCAAATGGCCCTCAACATTTCCTCTCCCATAACTCCTCTATCCGATAATCTTGAAATGATCACGAGGAAAACCAAGTCTAATTTGTCACAGGAGGGTATTTATGTGTTAAAATACTTGTAATAATGAAACACATTTTCAGAACATTTTAAGTATAAACTTTACTGCAAATTGTTAATAATTATTAAGATCAAGGGAAGTGTGAGTAGCCTGCTGCTAAGAACCACTGCTATTGGTAATAAGAAACCAGCAAAAGTTTTTGAGTAGAGGATAGATGTGATACGATTCTTGCTTTAGGGAGCTCACTCCCAGAAGAGGTCTGAGGAGAAAAGCTTAGAGGCAGGGGAAGCATTTGAAAAGATGATGCAGTGGCCTCAAAGGGAGGCTTAAGCTAGGGATAAGGCAAAATTGTGGAAACAAATGTACTTTGCAGACTAGCTTTGCAGATTAACAAGAGTCTGTGATCCAACGAACAAGGTGCATGACTGTATATGAGGCAGTCAGTGAGAGTAAAGTATTAAGCAACTAAAGTTTCAGCATCCAGAATAAAAAAAAGAAGAAGAATATGGACTTCATATTTCAGTTGCCTGCTGCTATCATTCCTGGGCTAGCACACAGTCTTATTACATACCACGCTCACCTAAACCTGATCCTCCTCCTGTATTACATCAACCATGAATTTTACCTCCAGTCATTTACCTCTTATAATCAAAACCTGAGAGAGATTTGAGCCTGGCTCCTCCTCCCTAATACCCATGTCTCCTTGGTAAACAAGTCAGAGCACTTCTGTCTCGACACCTTCATACTCCCTTGCTTCCCATCTCTAGCACCACTCCCTGTGTTCGGGCTTTCATCACTTCTCACCCAGATGGCCACAACCCCTAGCTAACCTCCTTCTCTCTGGTCTTACCTTTTCCCATTTCCACATGTTCCTCCAGCCCATTTTCAACTTTGCTCCAAAAGAAAAATTAGCAAAATGTGAGTTCTGATCATATCACTGCCTAGATATATGTCCTCTGATGGTGCTGCCTATTCACCAGGAGAAAAGTCCCGAAAAGATCCTTCATGACCTGGATCTCACTTGCCCTTCCAGTCCTGTTCTTCCACACTCTGGACATCTTGAACTACTTACCATATTGACTCATTTCTAGACCCTTGCTTGCATTCTTTTACATATTCCCCCCTTTTCTTGTGTATCTGCAAGACTAGGATTAGGCATGAACTTCTCCAAGAAATCTTTCCTTAGGCTGATTGCTGGTCTTCCCTAACATATGCTCCCTTAGTACCATGAACCCACTTGTCTCACAGAACCTGCCCTGCTCGATGGTAATAAGCTGATCCTTTGACCACTTCACCTACTGTTACAGATGTTCCTCATTTGTCACTTAGATTCAATAGCCAGCTTTTCTGTTCTGCTCTGTCCTGACTTCTATAGGTCAACTCATCTAGGCCCTCTTGCTCTTCTGCCTCTGACTTGGTTCAACCTCACAGAGACACCAGTAGGCTATCAGAAGGTAGGAGGTATTTATGCCTTCATGTCTTCACTGCCTTGTCTATGGTTCTGGCAATGGCTGCAATTCCCTTACAGCTAAAGCTCTAATCAATTGGCTCCTCTTTCATAGTTTCACCGGTCATGGGGTTGCAGTAATACCTTGCCTCCTGTTAGTCCTTCAGGTGCAGAGGTAGTAGCAGCATCCATTCCTGGTTGATTTCTTTTAATCCAGCTCCCACCTCCATAGATAATTCCTTCATTAAACTCTCTTCAGTTAAACCCTTTGAGTGAGTCATCTGTTAACTACTGAAATCCTGACTGATACACTTGCTGTTTACTTCTTGAGAACATGTAAAATATCTTATTATCTTTACACACTCAAAGTCTAGTATCTAGCATATGATTGGTATTCAACAAACATCTATTGAAGAAGAAATGACCAAACTAATGGTTGGCAAACTTTCTATAAGGGTCCAGATATGAAGTACTGTAGGCTCTGCAAGCCATATGGTTTCTTTCTCAACTATTAAACTCTGCCATTGTAGTATGCAAGCAGCTATAAATAGTACACAAATGTGTCTGTACTCTAATAAAATTTTATTTATAAAAACATGTATCAGGCCAGATTAGCCCACAAGCTTTACTGTGCCAACCCCTGGAGCAAACAAATGAAATGTCTTTGTAGAAGTGCCTATCTTTAAACTTAATGTGATATAAAGTTACTTAATACATGAATAAACATATATAAAGAACTCTCTAAAGACATTTACCTGAAATTCTTGGGCAATTAAAATTAGCAATTAATTATTTCATTTTCATTTACAGTATATGCTTAACTTTATTTTCTTTTACTTATATGTAACATTCTTAACTAACTATATTAAATCAACTAAGCATGGTTATATGTTATAAATCACCAAAGAATTCTGATATTAACATTGATATATTTCTAGAAATAAAACCATGGTGGGTTACAGAAATAAGAAAAGCATGCATTAAGTAATTAAAAATATTTAAGAACAATTGCCCTTGAGTTACAGTATTTTTAGCATTATACCATAAAGCAACTTAAAACTATCTTATAAGAGTATCATTATAGTATAGAAGCCATACTTGATTTATCTTTAAAATCCAAAGAAAAATATTCAAAGTCTTGTAGATTAAATTCCACTCTGGCACGTGTTATACCTTTGTTTTTTATTATAAATGGGATAATCTGAGTAGTACCAACATAGGTACCACTGAAGTTGAATACATCCTAAAATTAAAAAGAGAGAAAGAATTAGAAAGCAGAATAATATTTTATGAAAATAATGTAAATCAAAAATTACACTTTAAGAGAGTAGACCTTAAAGTTCTTATCACAAGAGAAAGAATGTAACTATATTTGGTGATAGATGTTAAATAGACTCATTATGGTGATCATTTTGCAATACATACAAATATTGAATCACTATGTGGTACACATAAAACTAACATAATGTTATAGGTCAATTATACCTCGATGAAAAATGTATACTGTTATTTTTCATCAAGGATATTAAAACTCCTGTTCTCTAGCAAAACTGGTCACATTTTCCTTCCTCTCCCCTACCTCCTCTATGTAATCAGCTACCAAATCCCATTTATCCTGCCTCCTTCACCTCTTATCCTTAAAGTAATTGTATGAAATTAATAATTCATCACTTACCATTTCATTTCTAGATTTGTACTTTCTCCAATTCTCCTCTCCACAGATAAGTCACAATTAAATTAATCAAAAATGTGTACTTCCTATCTTAAAATGTGATGATTCTCCTCCAACTACCAGACAATGTCCAAGTGCCTCAGCAGGCTCATAAAGTTCACCTTGACCTTCCTCTGCCTCACCTTTCTCCACTCCTATCCTGTCATTCATACTTCAGCAAGCTATATGCACTGCCATTTCCAATCAATACCTGATGTTTCACCGTTCTGTGTCTTTATCAGTGTGTCCCTTCTGTTAGGAAGGCTTTTCTCTAACTCAGAATTGCCTGATAAAATATTATCTATCCTTCAAATCCCAGTTAGATAAACTATATTTTATTATACTGTGCTTGGAACTACTTCTGTTCCTTCTTTTCCCTCACCATTACAACATCAGAAAGTGTGTTTATTTGTTTACCAATCTGTCTCTCCTAGTGGACCATAGGCCTGATTCATTTTTGTATTCCTAGCACCTAATGCCTAGCTTTAATATAGGTAAGGAATGCTTATTGAATGTATCTTAACTTTAGCTTACCTGCCAGGTATGTGCCTACATCACAAAGCTCTGTAGAACTCTTCTTATGGCAGAAATATATACATAGCCTTACAATTACTTAGTAAAAGAATTACATACAACATTAAAGAGAAAGTGGCAACAATATCCTGTTGTTAAGGAAATTATTGCATTAAGGTCAACCGGCCACTATTTGTTTCACCTAAAATATCAACCCGGTTCTAGAGGTAAAATCTGTAAAATCCAATACAGGTAATAAAAGCTTGATGCTTTGTATATGCAAAAAAAAAAAAAACAAAACTTCTCTTATACTATTCTGGCCTTGTACATATGCTCATTTGGATAAAATGTCCTAATTGTTATTAAGATACATATTCAATGCCATACAGTTATTAAATGTCTTACTGATGATGCCAGAATATTATTTTTTAAAAGGCAGCTAGGCAGCCATGTTTAAAACTTAACATAATCAGAGAATATTGATATATCTTAATATAAAGTCTCAAAAATTACTCAATTGTACCATAACATGCAAAGCATGCCATGAATGCCTTCAGAATACGGAAATAAAGTAGTCAAAGTCTCAATACACTTCTAATAATGTTCAAGGAGAAACACCATGGCAATGGAGAAAGCACTCTGGATACCACAGTGTTTAACCTCCAAGAATCACCATAGTCTTGGACAAGCTAACCTAGTATCTCTCAATCTATCTATACTTATCACGCCTTCAGTATCAAATAAAATATAGGTTAGAAAATTATAACTCAAAGTCAGACACTAGAATTGTGGTGATGCCATTAAAGTACAGACTAGTAACGAGGCCCTACCTGAGGCACTGTCAGCCTCATCCATTTTTGCTCAATTTAATTCAGTACCAGAATGGTGCAAGGTGCTGTAGTACTAGTAGAAAAGAAGGACAAAAGTGCAGATAACCTGAAAATAATATGGCAATTGCCATGATGAAGATGTTTCCAGAGTTTAAGATGCTTGTAACACCTTAAGAATGTCACAATGGAGGGGCATATGGGCCTGCTTTGAAGGACCAGGGTAAAGTTTTTAGATAGACAAGACCAGATTTAATTCCTGAAAGACTTGCCAGAAAAAAAAAAAAAGTATGCGTGTATACTCTAACAATTGTAGAACAAAATTTTATCAGGGTACACAACAATAATGAAAAAAAATAAATATAACTATAGTTCAGAAAATACAAATCAAGACCACAGTGAGATATCATTTTATACCTAGTAGACTGGCAAACATTAAGTCTTAAAATACAACTTATGGAGCAATGGCATGTGGAGCAATGGAAACTTGAGAAGAAAATATGGAAACTATCTTATGAAGCCAAAAATGCACACATTCTATGACTTAGCAACTCCACTCCTAGGGAAACTCTGGCATCTGTCCCTCACAAGATATATACATGAATATTTCCAGCTGTAGTGTTTGCAATAACAAAAAAAGAAACATCTAATTGAATGGACAACAGAATGAGTCTACAAATTAAAACAGGCCTATATAATGGACTATTAAGCAGTAGTGAGAAAATATAGCTACATGCAACTTAGATGCATTTTGGAAATGCAATATACAGTTAAAAGTAACTCACCAAAGACTACACACAGCACATCTTTATCATAAAGCTCAAAAGTGAACAAACTAAACTAAATAATGAATTGTTAAGGAATTCATACATATGTGGTGAGTCGATTAGAAAAAGTAAAGGGAGAATAATCAGAAAATTCAGTAAAGCAGTTATCTTTTAAAGAGGGGTAGAATCATGATGAAGCCTACGATGACTTTAATGGTGTTAGTAGTATTCTGAAAGTTAAGTTCAGTGATGAATTCTGAAACCTCCATTTAATATTCTGCTTCATCACATATTTATATTACATATACTAACTTCTATATGTCAAAGTACTATATAATGAGATATTTTTAAACATAAATAGGCTGACTAGGGATACATAATAAGAGTCACCACACTCAGAAAATGATTACACAAATGGTTAACATACTAACATACTCACCGGATTAATTTCCACATCAGCAATCTCAACAGATCCACCAATCCTAAGGTCTATGACATTTGCATGGTGAATAGCAACCTTATTTGAGAGAAATATAAAGCCTTGTAGAAACCACATTAAAATCTACTCATATACTACTATAGTATTACCTGGCATCTGGCAATTTTTAAAAATTTAAATAACCATAACATATTATAAATATTACAAGATTTATTCTGGTGGTTGTCATCACATTTCTTGTTATTCAGAATTGATATTCCTAAGAGGAATGAGTGTTCAGCTCTTAAAAACCTCCACCACAAATGGGACCAGTTCATAGCTTGTGAATTTAACTGCAGAGTTCTACCCATTTAACTATACATTATTGCCACTCTCTGTATGCCTTTTGTACTTACCTAATTTCAATGGATTATTCAAAATTAAAACAGATAGGGAACTAAGTACAAACATACTTCTTCCTATAGAGAGATACTAATATCCACTATGACCATAATAATAATAATGAAAGTAGCTAAAATATTGCTAAGTAAATGAGCCAAGTATAGTGCTAACTACATTGTCTCCTTTTTAATTCTCAGTATCCTGTGAGGTCACTAATATTAATATCCTAATTTCTGAGTGAGGAAAACTGAGGGTCAGAGAGGCAGAGTATTTTGTCTTTTTCTTGATGTTTCAAAACAGCAGTGGCTAAATTTCAACCAACGACTGCCTAAACACTCCATTGCCTCTGAGAAAATTAACATAGTGAACTAAGAATCTAGTTGTATAATTCCTATAAAATTAGAACTGTAGATTATCTGAACATGTAAATGTCTAAGCAAAATCTCAGAAGCAGAAAAACAGCATTCACTGAAAGCCCTACCTGTGTAAGAACAGGGAGCATCAATTCTGGATTTAAATCTAAATATATATCTAAGAAAGAGATAGGACTATATCTTACTCTTTCCATAGAAAGACACTGACACCATTCATAGGCAAAAAAACCTCCAAACTGTCATATTTTCTAAATTATTGGGGAGAGTGACATGTCATTTAATTTTATTAACTAAATCACTATATTCATAATATTATATGATTTCCACATCTTGTTTAAAAAACATATAGTATATGTTGGTTAATTGAATTTAAATTAATTTTTTTAATTTAAAAAAGATAAAGAATATATAGTACATAAACAAAATACTTGACTAAAATCATAAAAAGGATAATTTATGATTCAGAGGAAATTACAAATCGACATGCTCTTCATTGATGAACCCCATAATTAAGTCTCAACACCTCATAGCTGGCTTTACCCACCTCCCCATTATTCATTGTACTGACTCTACAACAGAAACTAACATAAAATGTGTGCTCAGTAAATATGTGTGAATGGAAGAATAAACTAATCTTATTATATAATGTTAAAAAGGTAAGCTTTGTAAAAACAGCATACTCATCTAAAATATAGTAGAAATTAATCTTCTAGTGAAATCTATTTTTAGTGGCCATATTTTTTATTTTTTCCAGAATATTAGATAAAAAAATACTGCCCAAATCTCAGACCATGTACCATAATATATAATTTACAATCATCTTTCAATACATATTTCTTCATAAAGGATATAATCAGTAGGTTGCTTATTTGGGGCAAATTGGTATTTATCAAGTTAAACTACATATTATTTAAAGATTGTTATGAAAAAAAGGGTTGTTATGGGAAATTAAAGATAAAATGGGGATATATCTGAAACTATTCATTTTGATTTGATAACAGTATACATATTATTTTTAATATGCATAAATGTACATAGTTGATCATCAGATTAAAAAATCAAGAGTAGGGGGATCCCTGGGTGGCTCAGCAGTTTAGCGCCTGCCTTTGGCCCAGGTCGCGATCCTGGAGTCCCGGGATCAAGTCCCACATCAGGCTCCCTGCATGGAGCCTGCTTCTCCCTTTGCCTGTGTCTCTGCCTCTTTCTCCCTCTATGTCTATCATGAATAAATAAATAAAATCTTTTAAAAAAATCAAGAGTATTTCATTCCTCGTGTTTATAATAAATTTTATCAGAGACTAGTCTTCTATGTTTTATTTACTCTATTTAATAAACAATTAGAGAAGCCCCTAAAATCAAAGTAATATCTTTTCAATTACATAATTCCCAGAATATAAATTAGTAAAATATTTTATGTATGCTATAAAATATAAATGTTAACACCATATATAATTTGCACATAATTCATATAGTCTTTGAAGCTATTTAGAATTAACATCCCAAAATTGATTAATTTTTCCTAAGGTATCTAATTAAATCAAATATCTAACTAATACCATGAAAAAAGTTATCCTTCCCTCTGTGACTAGTGAGGACTTATCACAACTCAGAGATGCCAAATATCATTCTAATTTCATGTGAAAAATGCCTCATGTTAATGAAAAGTATCCATTTCAACTTAGCAGAAATTTCCATTACTAATTTTTACCAAAAATTATCTACAAAACCTCTTGCCAGGTTCTGCTATTTCTACAAGATTGTATAGGTAAGGTTGCTTATCCTATAGATCTCTAAAAACTGCATTTCTTTAGAAATAACTAAATTGCTAACAAAGAAACCGAAATTTTAAAAATTACTCATTAGTATCATAACATTCAAACCTATTCCCATTAGAAAAAATCCTTAAAACAAGTTTTCTAAGAATAAACACACACATTTTATAGCATTATACTTACTATTATAAATCTCTGAAACAAATCCACATAGACATATATAACATATGAATATATATGTATATACATAAAAAGTATGAATACACACACATACACACACTCACACATGAACATACCTTTGCTCTTGTATCAAATTTTTCTGCTACAGTAGGTGTACAGGAGATATTGAGAACAGTTATACCTCCAAATGGAATGATTCCTTGTGATGGAACAATATTAATGGTAGGCAAAAGACTCTGGTCACAAACCTGTAATTGAAAATTTGCAGAACTGCTGCATTATCCTTTAGAGTTGCTGTTCTGAAGCTTTCATAGGAAAGCTTCCAAACCACTACCCAGAGAGAGAACTCCTGGGCACAGGACATGAGATGATTTTGTAATGAGTTTTCCAATACCAGATGCACAAATAAACTTCAACAAGGATTTGTACCCCTAACCCAGCAAATGGAACTTTTAGTAGTGGTGGCATCCAGTTCAAAAAGGATGATGAAGTTTACTGTCTGAGCATTATTAAAATTTTGCAAAACTTACAAGGATGAGATATATCTGATAGAGAAGATGATAAAATTCTGGATAGTACTTTGATAGTTTGCTTTTTCCCTGACAGTAAACACTGAAAGAAAAGTTAGTGGGGAGGCAGATGATAAAGTAACCTCTTCCTGTTTTTTATTATTTCCTTAATAGCCTAATGTCTAAGATATAATTTTGACCTTCAAAAAAGTTATAAGTAGCTTACCAAAGCATTTATGGTATGGTTTCTCAGGGGCTAATTTAGGACCATCTATCATGCTATAAGCCAGAATAATTTAAAGGAAAATTGGTTAAGGTATTTTGGAGATGAGGGAACAAACAGACTTCAGAACTAAATTTGAAGCAAGAGTAGAAAAAGGTATCTGCATTTGTTTGGGCAGATGACATGTAGATATAAAGCTTGAATGAAATATCTCAAACAGACACCTAACTCTGGGAAACGAACAAGGGGTAGTGGAAAGGGAGGTGGGTGGGGGGTTGGGGTGACTGGGTGATGAGCACTGAGGGGGGCACTTGGCAGGATGAGCACTGGGTATTATGCTATATGTTGGCAGGTTGAACTCCAACTAAAAAAATTTAAAAAAAAGAAATATCTCAAACACTGACCTCTATCTATTGTCACTATTGGAAAATATTAATATGTTTTTCAGCAAAAAAATATTCTATCACCACTTTAAACACCCCTCACCCTGTAATTTAAATCAGGAGCAACAACTATAAATACAGTATCTTTAGAAGGAACTTGCTTTAGGTTCCAGTTTCTACCATAACAGTCTTGATGAGAGTGAAAATGAGGAGAAGAAGAAAAGTATGTAATTAAATATGAAGTTGTAATAGCAACAATAGATAATTTTTTAAAAGATTTTATTTATTTATTCATGAGAGGCAGAGGGAGAAGCAGGCTCCCTGCGAGGAGCCTGATAGGAGACTCGATCCCAGGACCCCGGGATCATGCCCTGAGCTGAAGGCAGATGCTCAACCACTGAGCCACCCACCCAGGTGCCCAACAATGGATATTTTTTAAAGTGCTCTTTTTTTCCCAAATTATCTTTTTCTCAACAAGACAAAATGACAGGAAGGGAAAAAAGGCCTAAGAAGAGGAGAGCCTAATGGCGGAAGAATGAAGAAATTATTTTTGTGGGAAATTAAAAGGACAAAGTAGCTGAAATATACTCAGATAAGTCTCACATAAAATATCGAAATATTAGCATTAGTCAATTTATAAAGACTACAGTATTAACACCACAGTGTTCATGGAAAAAAATAATTCAAATTATAATGTGATCTGATCCAAATAAGATTCCAAGATTCTACATTACCTTGAAATAAGCATGGTTTTGTCCTACATTGTGAAGAATGGCTTTCCTCCAAGTTGTTAAACCTTGAGGACTATTACTGAAGAGGATTCGTGGCTCCAAAAACATGACCTTGGTATGACCAAGCTAGTAACAAGAGGAGAAGAGAGAAGATGCAATAAAAATAATAGTAATTTTTTTTTTGCCCCTTCCAAATGACTCAAATTATTTCAGCTTCATGGAAATTTCTAAAACATAAAGTGTTATCAGATGTTATGATGTACTTAAAGGAAAGGAAAATAGAATGGAATATCTAAAGTACACTCCTAAACTGAGGAAGGCAGGGGGAATTAGACAACACAATGAAGGAAGTAAATCCAGGACTGAAAGTCATGTTGGAGATCATAGAGATATCTACCCAACTATGTACAGGGTGTTACTGTGTGCTGTGCAAAAGGAAAGAGTTCAAGAGTACCCTAGCATGGTAAATAATGTGCCAAATGAAATCATCTAGACATGTTTTTACTATTAGTCTTCTTCTAGAGCTTTATATGCTGATAATGCACACTTTGCTTATCTGAGAATGGGGAGGTAGTTCACTGTGATTCACAGAGTTACTTAGGTGCAACACTTCTCCTTACTCCCTGCACAAATCACTTCACAGAACTACTGTATCATAGTACAGTTTTTGAAAATGCTGATGTTATCCACCTTTCCCATTTCACAGGAAAGCAAACAATAGCCAAGGGGAACTAGAACCCAAGTTTTCCACTTTCTTATACAGTGCCCTTTACACCCAACTCTGTTTATCTATGATAAATATTGATGATAAATTATTGTTTTGGGAGGTTTTAATACATTCTTATAATTATTTGAGGAACATGACTTGGGTAATTTGAACAATAAGTTTCTAAACAAAGCTAACAGATGAGAAAATGGTCAAGTAAGTTCTTCATAAATTAATGACAAACATTAAATGAACATTTTATTCAGTCACTTAATGTTTCTCCATTTGTACTTTTCTTAAGAGAAACACTTCACAGTTCATTTAACTTAAAGGATCTCAAAAATTTACCATAAAATGATCAAATTCATTATTCTCATATCTCAGACTTTAATTCTTAACCAATCCTAGTGTAGGGAAAGCAGAAAGTAAATTTAATCAAAGGGTAATAGCAAAGACGGTGGAGGCAAACAGATATGGATATGAATTCCACCTAGGGCATTTACTGCATGTGTGAATTTGTATTAAACACCCACTCTAATCCTCCATTTCCTCATCCATCAACTAACTGAGTTATCAATATAGCCTTACAGAGTTGTTAGAAGGCTTAAATTAGGTAATACATGAAAAGTATTTAGCATCCTGCTTGACACATAGTAATTAATAAATGATATCTATTATTAATACAAAGTTTAAATTACTAAATTGCTCATCTTCTATTTGTTAGAAAAAATACACGTGAGGTGAGTATGTGGGCAAATTTATATTGCTAACTTTATCAAACACAGTTATGTAAGTAATAGCTAAAGAATTGTGTGCATATGTTCACCAAAATACAGCTATAAGAATGTTAAGAGAAGCATTTTTATAGTAGCGAATAATCTGAAACAATACAAATCCCCACCAGCTGTGTAATGGAAAAATGATGGTATAGTCACACAACGGAATACTATCCAGGAATGAGAATGAATACTCTGTCACCAAATGTATCAGAATAGACAAAGCCCCAAACCTAATGATGAACAAAAGAAGCTAGATGTAAAAGAATACAAATGTTTTGATTACATTTATATAACATTTGAAACCAAAATTAATCCATACCCTTAGAACTAAGGATAGTGATAACTTTGGGAGGGACACAGAGGGACTTTTGGAAACATGGATGGGGAAGATGTTTCTTTTGCAATGCTAGTCATAGTCTGCTTCTTGATCTGGTTGATCTGGGTGTGAGTTACAAAGGTGCTATCAGTTTATAAAGATTGAATGATACAGAAGTCATAATATGTATACTTTTCTGTATATATCCTGTACTTCAATAGAAACTTTTAAAAAGAATAGCAAGTAATTTAAACATAGGTAAAGCAGTAGGGTCCAGCTTATTTCAAGGCTAGAACAGAGGAAAGACCCTACTGATTTCTGACAGTCACTTGTCATCATTAAAGTGAATGAATGTCTCATCTCTAAAGGCTATGAGTTTCTTCATAGCTGAAATATTTAAAACCATGATCATGGTCTGGAGAGAGAGATGAGAATCAGTAAGACAGGACTGGCTTGAGCTAAATTACTGAGAATATTGGGGAAAAAATTTGGTACACAAGTAAAGTGGATTCTTGGTGATTATGAGACATGAAGTTGAGGTCTTCTGGGCTCTACCACAAAAAGAAAGTCAAAATTGCATATTGAAGCTTTAACTTAACTCATTTTTATTATAAGAGTATATTCTGTAAAATTAGAATTTTACATATCTCCTTGTTATGTAAATTATGTGATCCATTTCAAACTGAATTATTAATTACTACCAGAATTCTAAAAATGCAATATAGTAGGACAAAAATACAATTTTCTCTATTTTTCTTTGGTTTCTGTCAATGAAATAATTTAATTTCAAGTGGCCCTCATGGTATTGTATGTTTATGAGGCACTAACAGCAATCTAGTATTATGGCACAAAGGTATTGGATTTGTAAATTGATTCTAGGTAACACAACACATTTTTTTTTTTTTAGCAAAGTCTTCATTTATGGTAGAGAAGTGGAGCCAAGGAGATGGTAATTCAGTTAACTAAATATTGCAAGCAAAATCAGTTTTGTGAACATAGTATATATATATACCCAATTGTATAAACATATATATATCCAACCAATGTAGAGTCCCCCAAATAAAAATCATATCCAAAGGAAATCATTACACGTGCAACACATTTTAGCGTCAGCGTGTTTCCTTCATTGACATGAAGAACAAATTCTCCTCTTTCCGGAGAACTGAAACCTGGCTGCCATGTTACTTCACATTCCAATGAAGAGTGTGGTTCAACTGTGCCTACAGATAATTTAGAAAGAACAGACATTTACCACATTTTAATTATATTCATTTTAATATACAAAATAAGAGCTGGCATAAAAATATATAACATATATTGACATTTATATAATAAATTATTTAAAGTAAACTCAAAATATATAGAAATGCTACATGAGAGATTATCAAATGAGTACAGACTTACAGGTTTGATTCAAATCTAAAATGCATACTTTATTTTCCAATTTTATTAGGCAGATCAAAATATTTGATAAAAGTATGCCAATATTTAAAAAAAAAAAAAGTATGCCAATATTTAGCAAAACATCCCCTTCACATGTTTCCCAACAGTCTGAAATAGTTATTAACATCAGACACTTATTCAGTTTTCAGAGGAAGGAATTACAATTACCAGAGGCTTTTTGTTTTTAAATGTCCACATCCCTAGAGGTATAACTTCTGATGTAGTTATAGAGTAATTAACACATTTCTATAATTCAAATGTACTGAGAACCTAGGAGGTAGCAAGCACATTTGGTATGAGCTGCTTTATCTGTTTTAATTCATCATTTCCTTTGGAGTAAGAAAATAATACTTGAAAGAAAGAATGACTTAGAAGTTCTTTCTTCAAAGAAGAGAGGATCATCAAAGATTCAAATGCACAGGGCATTGAACAGAAAGATGAGTGACCATCACAAATATACTTTGCGTTGAGGTTGGGTTGACTTGCATGTGATGGCAGTTTCTGTAATCTTAAAAAAGAAGACATAGTACCTACCTCTTAATTAATTCTGTAATCTTAAAAAAGAAGACACAGTACCTACCTCTTAAATTTGCAGTGGCCATGTAAGGATATAATACACGTAAAGCAATCAACATAGTGTGTGATGCCCAGAATACACCCAGTGTCAAATTTTATTATTAATACTCTGGAATGCCAGTACTATGGTAGGCACAGTAATTTATAAAAAGAAAAGAAACTGCTGATGGAAAAGCTAACAGTCTAGTGGTGGTCCATCAGGATTATATTTGTTTGGAAGTAACAAAAAGTCCTGCTACAGTGGGTTAGGTAGATAGGAGTTTACTTATTTTATGCAATCAGAAGTCCATCGATAGGTATTTCAGGGGTACCTTAGCAGGCTGACAACGTCTTCAAGGAGCAATGATCCCTCTAGCTTGCTATACTACCATTCCTTAACATGAGGTCTTCTCAGTGTAGAAAAGTGTCATAGCATAGTGGTTTAAAAAGCACAAATTCTAGGGTTGGAATCCCTGGTTCCAATTTCAGCTCTGCCATTTTCTAGTTGAAAATTTGGGACAATTTACTTAACATATATATCACACAGCCTCTTCAGACATCAATGGGGATCACAGTTGTATGTAACTCAGAGAATTGTTGTAGGGATTAAAGAAGCAAGTATATGTAGAAGTGCTTCAAATGGTGCCTGGCATGAAGAAGGAATATGGAGCTAAAAGAAACTTCTATCTATATCTCATCGGCAAGAAAGACTGGGGACCCAAGAAAGGCTGAGGAAAAGAAATTTCTAGATATGAACATTGCTTCCTCCAACAAAATGAGGTTTCTCCTAGAAAGGGGATGGATATCAGATATGAGCTTAGCAATATTTAATACAATAGAATATAGATGGGAATAAATAATTATAGATGACATAACAAATACACAGTGGGAGCAGGTAGAGGGAGCTTAAATTAGCCCAAGGATATAGAGGAAACTTCATTATGAGAAGATGGCATTTGAATTGTGAAAAATGAGCAGGAACTCTGCAGGACAAAGCCTGGGGAAGTATAAAAGTCAAGTGACCACACTGGAAGAGAGCTGTGTGTCAAGAAGACTGATAAGAAGTAACTTTGACAAAGCAGATTGGACATGGTCTATAAAGACACCTGAAATACAAGGAAAAGTGCCATGCACTGTGCTTTCTGTACACACTCAGCGCCTTCGAATGTGCTTAATCAAACCTATAACTACTGCAATGTGATGCCTGTTCAAAACAACTAGAGAAGGTTTATCCAGAATCTCTGAAATGTGCAGAAGTATTTTCTCTCTCTTCTCTGATTATTCACTCAGCTTTTCTCTAGTACTGAGGCAGGACTCAGGCTTACCAGTATTAATAATTTAAAAAAAGAGCTTGGTCAAATGAATCTGCCAAGTAATGATGGAAGTATAACTTGAATGCTTAATACATATAATCTGGGATTTATTAAATCAATACATGTTAATAAAAAGATTAAATATGGCTATATCAATGATTTCCAACCTTACTGAAGGTACAGTACTACTTTTCCAATGCATAGATCCATAAATATATCCATACTAAAATTAAGCAAATTGAAATTAATACTGAAGCTTGTTTATAACACTCACTGTTACAAACACTGGTAAACTAATATAAAAATCGTGATTTGGAAATGACTGACACTCACAAGAATATACACCTATGGCAAGATTTCTACAAACCAGTACTTCTCTATGGTCTAAAATATAGTCTACTTAGATCCCAAATGATGAATATTCCTAAATTAAAAATAAGGAAGGAGGGATCCCTGGGTGGCGCAGCGGTTTGGCGCCTGCCTTTGGCCCAGGGCGCGATCCTGGAGACCGGGATCGAATCCCACGTCAGGCTCCCGGTGCATGGAGCCTGCTTCTCCCTCTGCCTATGTCTCTGCCTCTCTCTCTCTCTCTCTCTCTGTGTGACTACATTAATAAAAAAAAAAAATTAAAAAAAAAATAAGGAAGGATTAGAAGGAAGAAGGGAAGGGTGTAGGGAAGGAAAAAGAGAGCGAAGTAAGCAGGGAACAAGTAATTGGTAATGAGGATGGCTGGCTAGATGCATGATCAGCTATTACTACTCTGAGGACATTTTCAGGGAAAAAAGAAGTAAAAAAAGAATCAGCAAATTTTCATAATCAAATAACTATATTTCCTTGACAACTACACTTTGCCAGTCTTTACAGAAGGAGTTTTCCATATATTTAATCTTTATGAGATATGTTAGTCTCTCCATTTTACAAATAAGAAAACTAGTGCTTATAGAGTACTCCTCAACAATCACAAACGTAGCAAGAAGCTAAGACTAGTTTTGAAATCAGGTTTATCTAACCCCAAAGTTTGTTTTATTTCCCACTCATGCAGAAACAGACTTCAGCTAGTTATAAAACACCACATGAGTCACTGCAAGTACAAAACTCCAGATCCTTCCAGCTAGCTGAAAAGGCATAACATGTACAGAAAATGAAGATGCTGTATCAATCATTCAATTTTTTTTTTTTTTTTTTTTAGGGAGAGAACAAACATGCATACAAGCAGGGGTGGAGGGGTGGAGTAGGGGCAGAGGCAGAGACAGACCATCTCAAGCAGACTCCATGCTCAGCATGGAGAATGATGTGGGGCTCAGTCTCATGACTCTGAGATCATGACCCAAGCCAAAAATCAATTGCAGGTTGCCTAACCCACTGTGCCACCCAGGCACCCCTTCATCATTTAACTTCTAACTTGCCATCTTATTTCTTTAAATGACAGCTTGTATCTTCATGAGGTCCTCATAGTATATCACAATGATGTCTGCTGAATTTGACAGGCTACTTAGATAACACTTTAACAGTTACAAGGGCTCAGTTTTGTAACGGGCACATTATATGGAATTACAGATTCTGGGGAATGGCAGAAACAAGGTTAACAGGACACTTAACAAATATATAGAACCGCCCAAAACAGTAAATTGGAGATTATTTTCTATTATTTAAAAAATTACTTGCTTAAATGTCAATTTTAAGTTTCTGATTTTATTACCTGTATTAAATATTGATTATAAAGAATTTATGGATTATAAAGAATTTATGATGATTCATTTTGTCAACTTGGCCATACTTGGCCAAGCTATTGTGCCCAGGTGTCTGGTCAGTCTAGCTATTGCTGTAAAGGTATTTTTCAGATGTGCTGAACATTTAAATCAGTACACTTTGAGTAAAGATTATCTTCCACAATGTGAAAGGGTCTCATCCAATAAACTGAAGGCCTGAAGAGAAAAAAACTGAAGTCCCTTTGGATTCAAGACTGCAAAATGAATTTCTTCCTGGGTTTCCAGCCTGCCAAGCCTACTGGAGTACCCACACAATTGTATGAGCCAATTCCTTAAAATCAATCTCCTCCCTCCCTCTCTCTCTATACATTTCCTTTTGCTTCTTTTTCTCTGGAGAACTCTAATACAGGATCTGTATTTTCAAATCAAATTTACATATTTATGTATGTAAAAATAAATGCCCCCAGGCACCTGGGTGGCTCAGTCATTTAAGCATCTGCCTTCAGCTCAGGTCATGATCCCAGGGTCCTGGGATCAAGTCCCAACTGGGCTCCCTATTTAGCAGGAGTCTGCTTTTCCCTCTGCCCTTCCCCCTTCCTATGCTCTCTCTCAAATAAATAAATAAAATCTTTTTTAAAAATGAAATATAAATGCCCCAATGACCATAGCTGATTTGTTTCTATTTTTAGCACCACTATACAGTTCATACTCAATAAATACTGCCTGAATACATGAATTAATCAGTGTCTAAATCAAACAAATAGAATAAACTATTACCTTTAGCTGGACGCATGGAAAATGCCATTCCTCTTTCTGTGTTTACAGGTTGCCATTCAAATTTTGCAAAGTAATTCTGATGATTATACAACCCAACTGTCCCCATAAAACATGTTTTCACCGAGAAGCCTTGTGGTCTCAATACTAGCTCATTAGAAGACAGCTCAAGATTTACTGGCATGACAACTGCCATCACTAGGATATGGCCACCAGGTATATTGTTCACTGTGAAGGTGAAAGACCTGTAATACAGCAAAAGCAGTCAAACTTAATTAACAATAGCTATTTGCAATTACAGAATTCAGTTACATGTAAAAATGCATATATTACTGATTAATACCCACAATTAATCCTTTGTAAGCAATACATCAAAATATTTATGACAGACCACACTGAAATATAAATCTACAAATTGATGCACATATAGTTTCTATGTTTGAGGACCAAATATATTCTACAATTATTGAGTTAAATAAATACATATTCTACAAAAGGATACTTTGATTCCAACATATAGAAGCAAAAATAAATCCTACTTCCAAAATTTTCCAATGGTGGGAGATTCAAATATCATCGAAATATAAGTACTAGATGTAGGCGGAATCACATATGAAAATTGCTTGGTTTTTTGAAGTTCTTCCAAATCAGTATGTAACTGGATCAAAATATGCAT
The DNA here is from genome assembly GCF_048418805.1 of Vulpes vulpes. Lineage (NCBI taxonomy): Eukaryota > Metazoa > Chordata > Mammalia > Carnivora > Canidae > Vulpes > Vulpes vulpes. The sequence goes on along the minus strand of NC_132796.1, from coordinate 30,912,108 downwards.
GGATAGCATATTAATAACATGCAGTAGACGAGTATTTGTGGAGTTCACACAAACGTCACCAAAGTTAAGGATAGAGGGCCCTGAAAAAAACGGAAAATAATTAAGTTTTATGTCGGCAAATGTATTCAGTAATTTTAAGTTTCCATACTATATTTTCACCAATTAATTTATAAAAAATGGTACTTAGAGAAATATTTCTTATAGTATCAGAAGTTATTAACCAAAATTTTTATCTAAATTCCCATAATGTGGTATTTAGAGATTATTGACTAAAATTCAACATAAATATACCTTAATTATATGGAAAATTACATTGAAAAATTATTAGCCCTCATTATAACTCATTTTATTTTATTTATTTATTTAAAAAAAATTTTTTTATTATTATTACTTATGATAGTCACACATAGAGAGAGAGAGGCAGAGACACAGGCAGAGGGAGAAGCAGGCTCCACGCACCGGGAGCCCGACGTGGGATTCGATCCCGGGTCTCCAGGATCGCGCCCGGGGCCAAAGGCAGGCGCTAAACTGCTGCGCCACCCAGGGATCCCTATAACTCATTTTAGTATACAAATTTGCATACTCCAATATCTTCTCCACTTCCATCAATACATTTATGTTCATTTAACCAGAATTTACAGAAATTGGTGATTTTTCCCATTGCTCAGTACTTAAGTTTTCCCTTTTATTTTTTTTAAGATTTATTTATTTAGAGAGAGAGACAGAGAGTACAAGTGTGAGTGGGGCGAGTTTTCCCTTTTAAATGACAAAAGTTTTTATATCATATAATTTTTTTAAGATTTTATTTATTTATTCATGAGAGATACAGAAAGAGGGGCAGAGACAGAGGCAGAGGGAGAAGCAGACTCCCTGTGGGAAGCCTGATGCAGGACTCGATCCCAGGACCCCAGGATCATGACTTGAGCCGAAGGCAGACAGACACTCAACCACTGAGCTACCCAGTTGACCCTATATCATATAATTTTAATAATTATAAGTCTTCTACATTTCTTAACAGCTTGATTTAATGGTAACTGATATACAATAAGCTGTGTTTAAAGTGTAGAATTTCTGGGGTGCCTGGGTGGATCAATTTTAGTATATGTGCTGCCGAAGCAAGCACTGCCTGGGTGGATCAGTTGTTTAAGCGTCTGCCTTCAGCTCAGGTCATGATCTCAGGGTTCTGGGATGGAGCCCCACCTGGGGCTCCGTGCTCAGTGGGGAGTCTTCTTGTCCCTCTCCCTCTGCCCCTCCTCCTGCTTGTACTCTCTTTCTCTCTCCCTCTCTTCCAAATACATAAATAAAATCTTTAATTTTTTTTTTTACATAAAGTGTAGAATTTCCTGTGTTGACACATATGTAACACCTATGGAACCATCACCACAATGAAGAGAGTGAACATTCCTCACTCCAAAGTTCTCTCATCCTCCTTTATATTCTCTCCTTCCCATCATCCTCACCACTTCTCCTTTCCAGACACCCACTCAAATGCTTTATGTCACTGTAGATCAGTTTACACATTCTAGAGATTTTTATGAGTAGAATAATGTAACATGTGCAGTTTTTCTCTGATCTCTTTCACTCTACAAATTCCCTGGAGATTAATTCAAGTTCTTTCATGTGTCAGTAGTCCATTCTTTTATATTACAAAGTGCTAGTCCATTACAGGTGAATGTTTGTCTCTTCACCTGTTGAATGACAGTTGGATTGTTTCTAGGTACTGGTTATTACAAATAAAGCTGCTAAAATATTTGTGCACAAGTATTTGTTTGAATACATCATTTCATTTCTTTTGGATAAATATCTAGGAGTGGAATGCATGGATCATATGGTAAATGTATGTATAAATGTATAAGAAACTTCCTGTGTTCAAGTGGTTGTGTGATTTCCCATTCTACTAGCAATGTATAAGACTTCCAGCTCCTTCACGTCTTTGGCAACAATTGAAATGGTGAGTTTGGGTTTGTGTGTTTTAACTTCAACCATTCTAATAGATTTACAGTAGTATCTCATTGTGGTTTTATTGGGTTTCCCTAACAGCTAACAATGCTGTGCATCTTTTCATGTACTTATTTCTCATTTGTATATCTTTGTTGATGAAATATCTGTTCAAATCCCTTTGCCCATTTTTAATTGGGTTATTTGTTTTCCTAATACTGAGTCTCAAAAATTGTATAAGCATTCTGGTTGCAGTTCTTTCATGACATACATAATTTGCAAATATTTTCTCTCAGTCTATGTCTTGTTTTTATCCTCTCATCAGTTGCTTTGAGGAGAAGTATTTAAATGTGATCAATTCCAAATTATCCATTCATTATTTTCTTTTTTTTTGTCCATTTGTTCTTTTATGGATCGTGGAGTTTTTTTTAAATATCATATCTAAGAGATTTTTGCTCTCTTCATCATCACAGATATTTTTTCCCTATGCTTCTTTTAAAAGATTTATTTAGAGAGAAAGAGTGCACATGCGTGCATGCGGAGAGGGGGAGGGACAGAGGGAGAGAGAATCTCCATCAAACTCCTTGCTGAGGAGCCCAATGGTGGGGCTCCATCTCATGACCCTGAGATCATGATCTGAGCCAAAATCAAGAGTCAGATGCCTAACCAACTGAGCCACCCAGGTGCCCCTCCTATGCTTCCTTCTATAAGGAAGCAAAAGGTTTAAAATCTAGTTTGACTTAGGTTTGGTATATGATACAAGGATATAAACTCCTTTTTTTTTAAATGAGTGGCTCATGTGTCACAGAACTACTTCTTCAAAAGATTATCCTTTTTGCATTGTCTTTGTGTCAAATTTCACTTGTCCCATATGTGTAGATCTATGTCTGAACTCTCACTTACGATTCATTGATCTGGGTCTATGTTTACACCAATACTATGCTGTTTTAATTACTATAGCTTTCTAAGTCTTGAAATCAGTTATTTATCTCCAACTTGTTTTTTTTCCTCAAAATTGATTTGATTATTCTAACTACTTTCATTTCTACCTGAATTTTAAAATGAGCTTGTCAATTTCTACAAAAGATCTAGATGGAATTTTGACTGGAATCCTATTGAATCCATGGATCACATGGATAATTTTTCAAATCTTCTATGTCTCTGCATAACTTTTTAAATATATGGGATATAGTTATATTCCCTTTTCATATCTTTGTCTGATAATTCTACCATATGTATCCTTATTGGGTAGGTTTAATTGATTATTCTCCTCATTATGGGTTGTGTTTTGCTGCTGCTTTTCATGCCTAGTAATTTTTGTACAGATGTACTTCACTAGGTATTTTTTGTATTCCTATAAATTCTATAAATTCCTATAAATTTTCTTGAGTTTTGTTCTGGGAGGACAGATTGATTTTGTTACTTTCAAACAGATTGATCCTTCCAAGTCTTGCTTTTATGAAAGTTACCTGGATCCGGTATAGTGCTCTGAATAGTAATAATTATTCTCCACTACTGAGGCAAGAATTTCCTGAGCTCTGGCCCAATGTCCATATATCATGAAGTTGTTTGTTTTTTTCCTGGTCTACCAGGTGGGAAATTTCAGTTACTATTCCCTGGACTCTATGAGTAGTGGATAATTCCATAATCATTTCTAATGGGTTTTTTCCCTAGTTTTAGATAGTTTGCCTCATACCTATGAGCTGACTGGTATTTTTTAGAGTAATTGAGGGGAACCCACAGCAGAATATTGAGGCCCTCATTTTGTGCAGTTCTCTCCTGCCTTGTATTCTGTCCTGTGAGTTCTGGCTTTGGTGACTCTAGTCTCATAGCCAGGTTTCCTCATCTCAAGGATTCCACCAGGCTCTTCTGGGTTCCTTCTCTCTGGGCAACGGACTGGAAATTCTCCCACAGTGGTAAGCTTGGGTAGGACTCACATGTATTTTTTCCTGCCAGACATCACTCACTTTCAGTGCCTCATATCCAGTGTCTTAAAAATTCTTGCTTTATATTCTTTTTGTCTGTTGTTTTGGTTGTTTCAGACAGATGAGTAAATGTAGTTCCTGTCATTCCAATGTGGATAGAAGGTGAAGTTTCCCTTTCTTCTAAAACTGAATTGATAAGTTAAACTTTATAAACATGTTAGGATCTGTTTTAATGAATATTAATTTCTGCATATTTAAAAAAGGGTCTTTTATCCCTATCTGAAAAATGGAGACTTCTGATCGAGGATCTGGATATAGGGCCAGACATGACAATAGGATGTGATTGATGAACATGTTACACAGCATGATGACTCAAAAACCAGTGTAAAGGGAAAAAGTCAGTGTCAGGCTCAAACATGCATTCTGGGTCTCCAGAGGGTAAATTCAGACAGACATAGGGCAATAAAGCAGGGACAATGTATGAGGAAACTCAAAGCATAATAAGATGTCCTGACATTCTGTATCCCTGGCCAAAGGGCTGCCTAAAGATGTTGGTAACCTCAATAAGAAGGATAGGATCTGGAGAGCAGACAATGTGGTTTAAATAATAACAGTTCTCAGAGCTCCTGGCATTCTTTTCCTGCCTGCTCCAATGGCTCTGACCATTATCCATGATGAAATCTTATCCACTGGATTTTAATTTTATGCTTTTTTAATCATGGTAAGGCTATTAAATTGCCATTCTCTGTGCTAATGTTTTCCAGTCCCTCACAAAAGAGAAATAGCAATATGTTCAATAAGTATAGCATATTTTAGAGCAATACTTCCCCTTCATATTTCAAGAATTTATTTATAGACAAAATTAAGTAAATACAATCCACCATATTCCTCTGCTAATAACAGATTAAAATGTTGACAAAATCTATGACATAACTATCAGAAACTTTTGAAAAGTAATGAGAAAAGGATTCTCTAGGGATTTTATGAATAGAAAGATAAATCTGTAGTGAATTTTCCTTGGTTATTATCTTGGCCTGGGTGCTAGAGTAGCCTAAAGCCCATTCTCACTACCCAAAGAACTGAGAAGAGGGCGGCCCTGTAGGGCCATACCCTTTTAACTATATCTGCCCTATTTCAGGCAAACATCATGAAAGAAGTTGATCTGCACAACACTAGGTTCTAAGAAGGCTGCAGTAGACCCCTGTCAACCATACCTGCTATGCACTAGGACAAAGAGAGACATCATTCCTTCCCTTCTCCACTAAAGCGGGAGTCTCTGTGAAGTTGCTGGAGTTGGGCCTGTCAAACCATGTCTGCCTTTCAATAAGGCTGACAGAGGCAGTGCCCCTCTCCCTCTTGACCATGCTCCCAAGAGACTGGAGGATAGAGTCCCATTGACTAAAACCACTCTCACTAAGAGAAGCAGTAGTAACATCCCTCCCCTCCTCACTTGGCACTGCATGGTCTGTGAAATAAATACCTGCTGACCAAAGCTGCCCTGTATTAAACAAACATAAGCAAAGAGATGCTGCCCCTATCACAGTAGACACTCCACACACACTTCACTAAACTAAAGCAGGCAAATAATTGACACCACTCCTCCTCCCACCTAAAGAATAGGGGGAAGAATACAGAGAGGTGGGAGTTAGAGAAGGATATATTTTAAAAATGTGAAAAAAAATGTGAATGAAGTTATGATCATCTATTGAACAGTCCACGTGTGAAATCTATCGGAACCAACACATCAAATGGCTTAAAAAACAGAAATATAGTATGAAATAATGCCTGAGTTTCATATAGTCTTCTGGATAGCACACAAAAAGGGAAAACCAGAATAGTACCATAAATGCTTTGAAAATTAAACTGACATTTGTTACACAGCACACAAATGTGGACTACAGTGTATGTTCCAGAGCCAAATGGATCATCTGCATCCTAAAATAGATTATTTAAATAGTAAACAAAGCCTTAAAACAAACAAAAAAAGCCTTAAAACATAGTACTCAAAATGCCCATAAAACAAAATTACTCATCATACCAAGACTGAGATGACAGAGATGCTGAAATTGCTTGACATGGTTTTAAAGAAGCTATTATAAAAACAACCAAATAAGCAATTATGAATACTCTTGAAATAAGTAGAAAAAGTGTTTCAGCAAAGAAAGAGAATATCCAATGGAGAACTAAATAGAAACTCTAAGATTAAAAAATATAGTAAACAAAATAGAAACCTCTTGGGTATGCTCATTAACAGAATGAAAGGACAGAAGAAAAAGCTGGTGAACCTGAAGAAATATCAATAGAATTTATCCAATCTGAAAAACAAAAATAAAACAGATTAAAAAAATTAAAAGTCTCAGAGACCCACGGAACAAAAACAAACTGTCTAAAATTCACGTAAATGGAGCTCCAGCATAAGAAAGTGTGTGTGTGTGTGTGTGTGTGTACGCATGTGTATGTGGTAGGGAATGGAAAAATATTTTGAAATAAATAATAGCTAAAATATGCCCAAATGTAGCAAAAAAAAAAAAAGAGTAAACCTTCACATTCTAGAAGCTCAGTGAAACTCAAACAGAACAAATCCAAAGAAAACCATGCCCAGATTTTTGAAAACTTTTGAGAACTAAACATAAACTTTTGAAAGTAAAAATAAAGAATGTAAAATATCATTCCATAGTCTTGGTGTAATAACATTATTATCAAATGTAAATGATACAAATGTACCAATTAAAAACAGAGATTGTAAGAATGGATGAAAAAGTACTATATGCTGCCCACAGGAAACTTACTTCAAATGCAATGACATAGAGAAGTCAAAAGTAGAAACAAGTAAAAAGATACAATGTGCAAAGACTAAACAAAAGAAAGCTTTGATAGCTAGATCAATCAGACAAACTACATTTCAGAGCAAATAAAATTACATGGGACAAAGAGGGATATTATATAATGATAAAAGAGACCAAAAAGACATAACAGTCTTTAATGTGTATGTACCAAACAAGGGAGCTTCAAAATACATGAAGCAAAACTGACAGAATTAAAAGGAGAAATAAAAAAATCTACAATTACACTTTGGGAATTCAATCACCTTTGTCAATAACTGACAGACTGTCTAGACAAAAAAAAAAAAGAAAGAAAGAAAAAGCAGTAAGGATTTAGTGGAAATAAATACCATTAACTAATTGGAATATAATCGACATTTAAAGAACACTCCATCCAACAATAGCAGAATACGTCTTCTCAAGTCATATGAACCTTCAACGAAAGAGACCACATCCAAAATCACACTTAACAAATCTTTAAAATTTTTATAAAGACTTGAATACATACATGTGTGTGTTCTGGCCAAATGGAATCAAACTAGAAAACAAAAGAAGAAAGAAAACAGAAAAATCCTGGAATTTAAGTAACACACTTCTAAATAACTCATGAGCCAAGGAGAATGTTTCAAGGAAATAGTAACCCTTGACCCTTAGACAATAGGAGTTTGAGATTCATGGATACACTTATATGCACCTCCCCCCAACCCCACCAATAAACATGTATTTTATATTGTGATTTAAAAGTAAGATAGAATAGCAAGTCTCTTGCCTGATCGAGACATTCCTCACCCCACTACCTGTTCACTGAGGTCTTGAAATGAGGAGCACAAAGGAACTGGCTCCGAGGAGGGATTCTCACCAAAGCAGCAGGGCCCTTCACTAGCAGTAGTTGATCAAGGACTGAATGATAACCCATCCCTTCCCCTGGATCAAGGGGTCTGGGGGAACATGGACGTGTGTTGGCAGGGGGGATGGCGGCAGGTCAGGATAGCACCAGGGTGAAGTCCAAAGTGTACAATAGAGGCGGCACTGTACATGGTGCTGAAAGTTCTTCTAGGTAAGAAGATAATACTATCAGGTAACTCGCCCCTCAACACTTGCCAGCATTTCCTGAAAGCAGAAACTGTGTTAGAACCCCATAAAAGGGGTCAGGAAGAGTAAGTGACCTACAGAAATGGATAAAAGTGCTCTGCCTTCCCTGGTTCACTGCATTCCCCCAGACTCCACTTGGAAGAAGGCTTCCCACATTCCTGGGTAGAGGAGTAAGAAGCAGGTGTCACTCCAGGATGCAGCTTTGCTAACTTCAAGTGGGGACAAGGAGATGTGGAGTGCCTCATTCTACTACTGTCTTGTATAGTAAATGTATTCTCCCTTTCTTGTGATTTTTCTCTTTTTTTAAAGATTTTATTTATTTATTCAAGAGAGACAGAGCAAGAGTCAAGGAGAAAGAGAGAAAGGGAGAAGCAAACTCTCTGCTGAGCAAGGAACCTTATGCAGGGCTCGATCCCAGGACCCTGAGATCATGACCTGAGTTGAAGGCAGATGCTCAACCAACTGAGCCACCCAGGTACCCCCGGACTTTTTAAAAAGATTTTATTTATTCACGAGAGACACACACAGAGAGAGAGAGAGAGAGAGAGGCAGAGACACAGGCAGAAGGAGAAGCAGGCTCCATGCAGGGAGACTAATGTGGGACTCGATCCTGGGTCTTCAGGATCACACTCTGGGCCAAAGGTGGCGCTAAACCGCTGAGCCACCCAGGCTGCCCCTGATTTCTTAAAGATTATTTATTTATTCATGAGAGACACAGAAAGAGGCAGAGACATAGGCAGAAGAGGGAGCCTGATGTGGGACTCAATCCCAGGACCCTAGGATCACAACCTGAGCCAAAGGCAGATGCTCAACTACTGAGCCACCCAGGTGCCCCAGTACCCCATGATTTTCTTAATAATGTTTTCTTTTCTCTAGCTTACTTTAAGAATACAGTATATAGTACATATAACATACAAACTATATGTTAACCCATTATTTATATTATCAGTAAGTCTTCTGGTTAACAGTAGGCTATTAGTAGTTAACTTCTGAGGGAGTCAAAAGTTATACACAGGGATCCCTGGGTGGCGCAGTGGTTTGGCGCCTGCCTTTGGCCCAGGGCGCGATCCTGGAGACCCGGGATCGAATCCCACATCAGGCTCCCGGTGCATGGAGCCTGCTTCTCCCTCCGCCTGTGTCTCTGCCTCTCTCTCTCTCTCTGTGACTATCATAAATAAATAAAAAATTAAAAAAAAAAAAAAAAAGTTATACACAGATTTTCAACCACATGGTGAAGAGTGTTGGTACCACTAATCTCCATGTTATTCAAGAGTCAACTGTATATTGAGCTAAAAGAAAATGAAAATATATAAGAATATATGAGATATAGCTAAGGTACTGTTTAGTGAGAAATATATAGCTCTAAATGATTATATTAGAAAAAAAGAAGGGTATAAATCAATAATTTAAGCTTCTATCTCAAGAAATTAGAAAAAAGATAAATCCCAATAAAAATCCAAAGCAAATAGAAGGAAATGACAAACATAAGAAGTGATTAAAATTAAAAACAGAAAAACTATGGAGAAAAATAAATTAAACCAAATGCTGGTTCTTTGAAATGACCAATAAAATTGATAAACCTCTACTGAGACTGAGAAAGGAAAATAACAAGAAAAATAAAAATTCTCAATATTGAAAAAAAAGAGGCTCTATCACTAAAGATGTTTCTGATCCAGACATTAAAGGGATAATTTGGGAATTCTGCAAACAATTCTATACACATAAATGGGATGTCCTTATGGAGGTGATGGATTCCAGAAAAAACACAAACTACCAAAATTCTACCAAAATGGTGTAGATCATTTGAATAGCTCTACAATTATTAAAGAATTTGAATTTGTAAGTAAATATCCTCTGAGGGGCACCTGGGTGGCTCCATCAGTTAACCATCTGCCTCCAACTCAGGTCATTATCCCAGGGTCCTAGGATCAACCCCGGTGTAGGGCTCCCTGTTCAGCGGGGAACCTGCTTCTCCCTCTTCCTCTGCCACTCCCTTGTTTATGCTCTCTCTCTCTCTCAAATAAATAAATAAAATCTTTTTTAAAAATCCTCTGAGGGCAGCCCCAGTGGCTCAGCGGTTTAGCGCAGCCTTCAGCCCAGGGCCTCATCCTGGAGACCCAGGATCGAGTCCCACATCGGGCTCCCTGCATGGAGCCTGCTTCTCCCTCTGCCTGTGTCTCTGCATCTCTCTCTCTCTTCCTCTGTGTTTCTCATGAATAAATAAAATCTTTTTTAAAAAATAATAAAATAAAAATAATAAAAATCCTCTAAAAAATGAACTCTCCTTTCCCAGATGTTTTCTCCAAAGAACTCTTAACAATTCAAAAACAATATAATTCTACATAATTTCTTTCAGAATATAGTAAAGGAATGAAAACTTCCTAAGTCTCTGAACACAGTCTATAAGGCCAACTCTAAGGCCAAAACAAATATAGTAAAAACAAACTTTAAAAAAGCAAAAATGCAGACTAGTATGTTTTATGAAAACAGATATATAATTCCAGATTCTGATTTAACAATACTGTGAGGTTGACATAAAGGAAGTTGGGCAAAAAGCTGAGACAAATACTGTAGGGAAAAATACAGGTTGTAAAAGAGTAATAGAAAGAGAAATTGAGATAGAAATTGTAGGTAGGGGGCACCTGGGTGGCTCAGTAGGTCAAGCAACTGACTCCTGCTTTCAGCTCAGGTGGTGATCTCAGGGTCATGAGATGGAGCCCCAAGTTGGGCTCCGTGCTCAGTGTGGAATCTGTTTGAGATTCCCTCTCTCTCTCCCTGTGCCCCTCCTCCTGCCCATACTCTCCAAATGAACGAATCAACGAACGAACGAATGAATAAATAAATGAATAAATAAATAAAATCTTTTTTAAAAAGTATGATTAGATTCAAATCTAATTTCAAATCTACTCCTTTCCACGAAATATTGAGCAATTTAATCAAGGCTTATCACTTCTCTAGGCTTCTTTTTACTCATCTCTAAAATGACAATAATAGCAATTACCTTATAAGTTGCTTACTTCATTTGAAGTTGCTTACATCATGATTAAATAAGATCATGTTTATACATTGTTCAACATAATGCTTGGCTTATAAGTGGTAACTAAAACCAAAGTGATTGGATATTTGCTGATGAAGCAAACAATACTCTTTGCACAACATCCAATGTAACCTAGACTCTAACAGTTTTCACAAATTGATTCAATTAATCTCTAAGTCCTCTATTGTGTCTCTTGACAATTACCTTTTTTTTTTTGAGAGAGAGAGAGAGAAAGAAAGAGAGGGAATGGGGGAAGGGCAGAGAGAAAAGGAGAGAAAGAATCTGAAGGAGGCTCCAAGCCCAGTGTGGAGCCTGATATGGTGCTCAATCTCACAACCCTGAGATCATGACCTGAGCCCAAATCAAGAGTTGGATGCTGAACCAACTGAGCCACCCAGAGGGACCCACCTTAATTTTTTAAAATATAAATACAGAGCAAAATTTTCTGAAACTGTAATCTTGACAGTACCAGTCCCTGCTCCGTGCAGAGGCTCAAAAAACACTTTCAAGGTATAAAAATAAGAGTGTTACAAAATTCCCACCATCAGAGTTGCTGACCTTGTAAACTCACCCAAGGGCCCTTTCCCCAGAGAAAGGGTCATTATTAACAAAATCAGGACACCAGGTGAAGAAGAGAGAGAAGCTGGTGGAGGAGACACTGGACACACTGTCTTCTAACTTTGTTCCTTTTGAATGTCTATAGATTTGCTTATCTGGTTAATCAGTTACCACTTTGGAAGACACAAAGCATTTACCACCCAATAATGAAAGGTAAGTCCCTGGGTCTATAAAGCCCAATACCTGTCATGTGCCTGGCACTAAAGAAAGGCACAGTAAACGATGTTTAACCTGAAATGAACTGCATACACAACCCCAGACAGGCAAGGAACTAATGAGTTCCCAGTCTGGCACGCCCAGGGGCCTCACTGTCACTATGTAGCAGGGAGGTTTGGCTCCAGTGCTATTACAGCACTGAGTTCTATTTCCCATTCAGAACCCTCTGTGAATTATAGGAAATTCCAACTCTTTTTACCAGTCCATGTCACCTGCTTTTCTCAGAGTCAGATCCTGTTTTGGGCATTTCCCACGGAACTCACTGATCTGAGATTTGACCACTAACCAGTCATAATAAGCCATCATCAACCAGAAATTTAAGTACTTCTTATTTGTTGCCTCTGACCTTGCACCTCTTTGGCTATCACCTTTAGCCTGGATAATAAAAGAAATGGTATTTGATGTTTTGTGTACTGGGTTCTCCCTAGAGGGAGAATCAGCACATTCATACCAATTAATCATGGTCTACCCAGATCTCCCTCAGGGCCACTCTAACCCTACCTACAATGAAATGCAAACTTCTTCTTCAGACTATTATAGACTATTATTTAACCATAATCATTCTTTAATAGGCTTGGTGAAAATGACCTAGGAAGGGACACTGTTCAAAACCTCTCCAAAGGGAATTGTCACTTGTTTCTTAACTCTTGCCTAGGGATGTTGTCAAAATAATAATTACCTCAATGGCAAACATTTAGAGAAGGTCAGCATCATGACCTGAGCTTTCAATACTGATTAGGGCAAGCAAGAGATCCAGAAGCAAAACACACAAAGTGGGTCTTAATAAGATCTGATTCAGGGATGCCTGGGTTGCTCAGTGGTTTGGCATCTGCCTTCCACCCAGGGCATGATCCTGGAGTCCCAGGATCAAGTCCCACATTGGGCTCCCTGCATGGAGCCTGCTTCTCTCTCTCTCTCTCTCTCTCTCTGCCTGTGTCTCTGCCTCTCTCTCTCTCTCTGTGTCTCATGAGTAAATAAATAAAATCTTAAAAAAAAAAAAAGATCTGATTCATATCCATAACAGCCAAAGCAATCTTGAAAAAGGCAAATTTGGAGGATTTACACTTAACCAATTTCAAAACTTACTCTAAAGGTACAGTATCAAAAACAGTTATAGACCTGTCATAAGGATAGACATACAGATCAATGGAATAGAAGTGAGACTCTAGAAATAAATGCTGATACATATAGTTGATTGATTTTCAGCAAGAGTGCTAAGGCAATTCAATGAGGAATGATAGTATTTTCAACAAATGGTGCTAGAACAATTGAATATCCCCATAAAACAATATGAATTTAGGCTCTTAACTCACAATATAAAAATTAACCCAAAAGGAGTTGTAGTCCTAAATATAAAATTATAAACATTTTAGAAGAAAACAAGAGAAAATATTTGTGACATTGAGTTAGCTACAGATTTCTTGGGTATGAAATCAAAAGCATGATCTATAAAAGAAAAAAATTATAATAAAAATTTTTAATTGATAAATTCAATTTATTTCTTTTAAAGATTTCATTTATTTATCTGAAAGAGGGAGAAAAAGGGAGAGAGAAAAAACATAAGCGGTGGGCAGCAGCAGAAGGAAAGGGAGAAGCAGACTCCATGGAGTAGAGAGCCCAGTGTGGGGCTTGATACCAGGACCTGAGCCAAAGGTAGATGCTTAACTGACTGAGCCAACCAGGTAGCCCAAATTACATTTTGCTTAAAGTAAAAACTTCTGTGCTTTAAACAACACTATTTGAAAACAAAACAAACAAAAAAAAACACTAAAAAAAAAAGCCACAGACTTTGGAAATCATATATCTGATAAAAAGACTTGTATCCAGGATATATAAACAATACTTACAACTCTACAATAAGAAGGCAAATATTCAAATTAAAAATTGGGCTAAGAATTTGAAAAACACTCCTCCAAAGGAGATGTACATCTATTTAAATGAATGAAAATAGGGGTGCCTGGATGTCTCAGTCAGTTAAGCGTCTGCTCAGGTTGTGACCCCAGGGTCTTAGGATAGAGCCCCATGTCAGGACTCCCCTGCTCAGCAGGGAGTATGCTTCTCCCTCTGCTCCTCCCCCTGCTTGTGTTCTCTCTCTCCCCTTCTCTCTCTCTCTCTCTCTCTCTCTCTCTCTCTCTCTCTCTCTCAAATAAATAAATAAAATCTTTTTTAAAATGCATGAAAATATATTCTACATCCTAGTCACAAGGAAAATGCAAATCAAAACCACAGTGAGAACATTTCACACCACCAAGATGGCTATGATCAAAAAAGAGAAAAAAATAACATATGTTGGTGAGAATGTGGAGTAACTTTAACCCTGGCGCACTATTGGTGGGATTGTAACTTGGTGCACTTTGGAAAGTTTTTGGCACTTTCTTTAAATGTTAGAAATCTAACATACAACTCAGCAATTCCACTCCTAGCAATCTAACCAAAAGAAAGGAAAACATATGTTCACTCAAAGAATTGTATATGAACATTTATAGCAACATTATTCACAATAGCCTCAAACTGAAAACAGCTCATGTCCATCAACTGGTAAATGGATAAACAAAATGTGGTATTCCCATAAAATGAAGTGCTATTTAGACATAAAAAGGAACAAAATATTTATACCTATTTATACCTATTGGATAAACCTCAAAAACATTATGCTAAGTAAAAGCCTCAATATAAGAAAGACTACATATTATATGATTCCTTTTATTCAGAAGAGGCAAATCCAAAATGAGAGAACATTCATTAATGGTTGCCTGGGGCTAAGGGTGGGATTTGAGAGTAAATGCATATGGTCCTGAGGGTGATGGCAACATTCTAAAATTGAATTATGATTATGGTTGCATAATCCCTTAAGTTTACTAAAGTTCAGTGACTTCCATACTTTAAACAGGTCAATTTTATGGAATAGAAACTATACTTCAATAAATCCGTTAAAAAACAAAGGCTATAATAGCTTTTTATAGATGCTTACCAACAATTACTTGATGAATTTGCTTTGGTGTCAGAATCAAGCTGCAATCATGTTTTTCATGGGGTGTGAATGGATCTGATTTAAGTCCTTTGAGAACCTGTGGGAAAATATTACTCCAAAATTAATTTTTAATATTAGCAAAAGATATTTTAAGAATTTTTATGGCTTAATGAAATGTAAAATATTGTACATGCCTTTCTTCTCAGAGCCTTTGTCTCCTTGGATTCTATACTTCTGGTATTTAGCAACTTGTTAGGTTTGATCCGACACTGTGAAGATAATTCCTCTTCTATTTCCGTTTCTGAGAGTGAGGGTGACTTTAGACCTGATGCTGGCTGTAATCCTATGTCTATATCATTATATGAATACATGCATTCCCTATTGAAATCATAATAATAACGAATTGAGGCCAAGAGTTTTAGAAAATACACAGGCAAATCCCAACATTGCCCATAGCACGTGATGCTGTGCTACCACTTACAAGAATGATGCACTAATCTGCATAAAACTGCCTTCTGCTGAGAAGACCTCATTCTCAAAGACCTCACCAAGGAAGTCATTCCCACCCCACCACACCCAAGGACAGTTCACAATCGATGGCTGATAGAGAACACAAAAGACAAGCCCCTAAAAAAAAAAAAAAAAAAAGGACAAGCCCCTTTGGCTCAATGCAGGAACTTCTATGTGGGATAATTTATGCTTCAAGAGACTCTAAGCATCAGGCTGAGTGTAAGCGTTATCTGAAACACATCATTTCTCAGTTCCCTCCCCTGCCGTATCCTGCTTTCCTCCTCTTGGTTCTCCTAAAAAAACACTGTGCTAGAATCCCTGTCTCAAGAATTGCTTCTGGGGAAACCCAGTATAAGACATTCCCAAACCAAAAGTAAGGAGGAAATAACTGCAGTTAAAATAGTACAAGGTTTTGCCATTTTCCCATATGAAAAGGTCATTTAAACCACTAAAAAGAAACTAAGGAGTAAAGAAGAAAATCTTGCTCTCCAGGCACCATGATCTGTTTCATACTGTTTGAGGAAGTGAACTTTACCTCTCTGCTTGTTTCTGCAGGCGCACACTTCTTAGATGCTTAATGTATCCTGCATAATAGTTTCCATGAATTTGCTTTTTAATTCTTTCAGATTTAGTATACGCAAAATCAGGATCCACATAGTTATATCTTGGAATCTTTGTGAAAATCGTCCTACAAGATGTGCAAGTTACATTAATATTTATATATTTGCATTTATTCAATCAGTCTCTATTGAGTGTCTCCTATGCAAGGGGCTAAGCACAGAATGGTGAATAGGGCAGGTCATAGTCCTTACCCTCAAATCCTCTTACATAGTGAAACATCAATACATATAGAACTAGAATAATTCCTAATTTTCTTCTTAACCTAATTAGAGAAAATTCTTAAGGTCACAGGACTTCAATGGTGCCTACCCTAAAACTACTCTTGAGGAATGAGTCAAGTAAGCAATTTGGAGAGTTCTAGATTTACATGTGGGACTAGATCTGAATCTGATTAGTGTTTCCTAAGAGTTAATTACTTTTAGATTATTGTAATCAAAATTAGGAAAATGCATATAATCATAAATCCTTTTATTAAGCATATTAATTTTTTAATATCTCAAAGCTTATGCAATTAACCATCAATGGTAAATCCATAGAGAGAAATCAATCCATAAATGAATTACAACTGCTTTACATCTCATGTTCACTCATCTAAATTCATACTCTTCCTTTCACTCACCATATATTTTCCATAAAAACAAAATGTATAATAATTATTCACATCTTCTGACCTTGGTCTGTCTCAATTCTCATCAAATGTTATCAATAATTAAGATTCTCACCCTCAATAATTAACTCAAGTATAAACCTAATAGCCACACAGTCAAATGAAATATATTTCCCCCTGTTCTTAACAAGCCCTCAATGATAACAGTAACATAATTTTAACTGAACGACAGTCTTTAAGAGAGTTAGGCAATGAGGCACCTGGGTGACTCAGTGGTCTGCCTTTGGCTCAGGGCATGATCCTGGGATCCTGGGATGGAGTCCCACATCAGGCTCCCTGAAGGGAACCTGTTTCTCCTTCTGCCTACGTCTCTACCTCTCTCTGTGTGTCTCTCATGAATAAATAATAAAATCTTTTTAAAAAGAGAGAGTTAGGCAATAAAAGAGAAATAAATGATTTGCTATTCAAAGAGAGTTGTTGAAAAGACCCCCAAGAACCAAAGCAAATCTTGAGAAGAATAAACCTCGAGGTATCACAATTTCAGATTTCAAGATATACTACAAAGCTACAATAATCAAGACAATATGGTACTGGCAAAAAAAATAGAGGGCCGAGAAATAAATCCATGCTCATACAGTCAATTAATCTTCCTCAAAGGAGGCAAGAACATTCGATGAGGAAAAGATAGTCTCTTCAATAAATGGTGCTGGGAAAACAGGACAGCTACATGCAAAAGAATGAAATTGGACCACTTTCTTAGACCATACACACACAAAAAAACTCAACATGGATTTAAAATTTAAACATGAGACTTGAAGCCATAAAACTCCTAAAAGAAAACATAGGCAATAATCTCTTTGACATCAATCTTAGCAATATTTTTCAAGATATATCTCCTCAGGTAAGGGAAACAAAAGTAAAAATAAACTATTTGCACCAAACTAAAAAGCTTTTGCACAGTGAAGGAAACCATCAACAAAATGAAAAGGCAACCTACTGAATGGGAGAAGATATTTGCAAATGGTATTTCCAATGAAAGGTTAATATCCAAAATATATAAAGAACTTAAACAACTCAACACACAAAAAAATAATAATAATCCAATTTAAAAATGGGCAGATGACTGGAATAGACATTTTTCCAGAAAAAGACATAGAGATGGCCAACAGACTCATGAAAATGTGTTCAACATCACTAATCATGAGGGAAATAAAAATAAAAACCACAATGAGGTGTCATCTTAGATATTTCAGGATCCTAGTATTAAAAAGACAAAAGATAACAAGTGTTAATGAGGATGTGGAAAAAAGGGAACTGTCCTTCAGTGTTGGTGTGAAGGTAGATTAGTACAACCACTGTGGAAAATGGTATGGAAGTTCCTTAATAAATTAAAAACAGAAACACACACAGAAGACAGACAATAAGAAGAAATAAAAAAACATTCAAATCAGTAAGGAAGAAGTAAAACTTTCACTATTTGCAGGTGACATGATATTAAATATAGAAAACCTGAAAGACTTCACCAAAAAATTGCTAGAATTGATACATATATTGAGCAAAATCACAGAACACAAAATCAATGTATGGAAATCTGTTGCATTTTTATAAACCAATAATGAAGCAGCAGAAAGAGAAATTAAGAAAACAATTCCATTTGCAATTATACCCAAAATAATAAGATACCTAGGAATAAGTCTAATCAAAGAGGTGAAAGACTTGTAGTCTGAAAACTATAAAACACTGATGAAAGAAATTGAAGATGACACTAAGAAATGTAAAGACACTCTATGCTCAAGGATTGGGAGAACAAATATTGTTAAAATGCTTATACTACCCAAAGCGATCAACACATTTAATGCAATCCCTAGCAAAATATCAACAGCATTTTTCACAGAACTAGAACAAATAATTCTAAACTTTGTATGGAACCAAAAAAGACCTTGAATAGCCAAAGCAATCTTGAAAAAGAAAAGCAAAGCTGGAAGTATCACAATTCTTGACTTGAAGCTATATTACAAAGCTGTGGTGATCAAGAGTATGGTATTGGAACAAAGACAGACATATAGATCAACAGAGCAGAAGTGAAAACCCAGAAATAAACCCACAATTACATGGTATATTAATCCTCAACAAAGTAGAAAAAAATATACAATAGGAAAAAGAATGTCTTTTAAAAAAACTGGTGCTGGAAAAAGTAGACAGCAATATGCAAACGAATGAAAGTGGACCATTTTCTTACACCATACACAAAAAAAATTCAAAATGGAATAAAGACCTAAATGTGAAACTTGAAACCCCCATAAAAATCCTACAAGAGGGGATCCCTGGGTGGCTCTGTGGTTTAGCGCCTGCCTTTGGCCCAGGGCATGATCCTGGAGTCCCAGAATCAAGTCCTGCATCGGGCTCCCTGAATGGAGCCTGTTTCTTCCTCTACCTGTGTCTCTGCCTCTCTTTCTCTTTCTCTGTGTCTCTCATGAATAAATAAATAAAATATTTTTTAAAAATCCTAGAAGAGAATACAGGCAAGTAAGCTCATTGACATTGGCCATAGCAACTTTTTTCTAGATATGTGTCCTGAGGCAAGGGAAACAAAAGGGCGGAAAAAGCTATGGGGACTACTTCAAAATAAAAAGCTTCTGTGCAGCAAAAGAAACAATCAACAAAACTAAAAGGCAACCTACGGAATGGTAGAAGATATCTGAAACCCCCAAAATGGTTAATATCCAAAATATATAAAGAACTTATACAACTCAACACCCAAAAAATAAATAATTCAATTAAAAAATGTGCAGAAGACATAAACAGACATCATTCCAAAGAAGACATCCAGGTGGCCAACAGATACATGAAAAAACATTCATCATCACTATCAGGGAAATGTGAATTAACACTACAATGAGCGATCAACCCACATCTGTCAGAATGGCTAGAATAAATAACACAAGAAACAACAGGTGTTGGTGGGGATGTGGAGAAAGGGGAAACCTATTGCACTCAGTGGGAATGCAAACTGGTGCAGCCACTCTGGAGAACAGTATGGAGGTTCCTTAAAAAATTAAAAATAGAACTACCCTAAGATCTAGCAATTGTTCTACTGGGTATTTACTCAAAGAACATAAAAACACTAATTCAAAGGGATACATGTACCCCTATGTTTACTGGAGCATTATTTACAGTGAAGATATGGAAGCAGCCCAATAGTCCATCAACTGATGAACTGATAAAGAAGATGTGGTATACATGTAGTATGGAATATTATTCAGTCATAAAAAAAGAATGAAATCTTGCCATTTGCAACAACACAGAGCGAGAGAGTATAATGCTAAGGGAAGTAAATCAGTCAAAGAAAGGCAAATATCACATCATTTTACATATGTGGAATTTAAGAAACGAATGAGCAAAGGGAAAAAAAGATAGACAAATCAAGAAACAGACTCTTAATTATAGAGAACAAATTGATGGTTACCAGAGGGGAGGTTGGTGGGGGGGGGGGGGCAGAGTACAACAGGTGATGGGGATTAAGGAGTATACTTGGAGTGATGAGCACCAGGTGATCTCTGGAAGTGTTGAATCACTATATTGTACACCTGAAACTAATATTACATTGTATATTAACTAACTGGAATTAAAATAAAAATTTTAGAAAAAGAATAAACTTCATGAAACACCTCTTCAGCTTTGAGTAGGTGCTTTTTGTAATGTGCAAAATACAGAGGACAAAGTTTATTATGCTACTAAAACACTTTTCCTTATTTATTTGTTAAAAAATATTTACCTAGTACCTATTATATGCCTGACACTTGAAAACACAGGACATACTGTAGTAAACAAAAATTAGACAAAAATTCCTAACTTGTTTTATTTTTTTGTCAAAATAATTAATGAAATACATTAGGAAATTTTAAAAAAAAGCAATTATGGTTAACAATTTACTACATCATAAAATTTCATTACTAACTAATACTAACCAGAAAGTACGTAAATTGAGAAAAATAATTTTGGCCATGTGGTAAATAGAAAATGTTCAGTTTTCTTCAAAAAAATCATAAACAACTTATCAAATTCAACAACCAAAAAACAATAATCCAGTCAAGAAATGGGCAGAAAACATGAACAGACATTTCTCCAAGGAAGACATACAAATGTCCAATAGACACATGAAAAAATGTTCAACATCACTCTGTATCAGGAAAATACAAATCAAAACTGCAATGAGACATCCCCCATACCAGTCAGAATAGCTAAAATTAATAAGTCAGGAAACAAATGTTGATGAGGATGTAGAGAAAAGGGAACCCTCTTACACTGCTGGTGGGAATGCAAGCTGGTATAGCCACTCTGGAAAACAGTATGGAGGTTCCCAAAAAAGTTAACAATAGAGCTACCCTATGACCTAGCAATGGCACTACTAGGTATTTACTCAAAAGATACAAACAGTGATCCAAAAGGGCACTTGCACTCCAATGTGTATAGCAGCAATGTTCAAAATAGCCAAACTATGGAAAGAGCCCAGATTTCCATCAACAGATGAATGGCTAAAGAAGATATGGTGCATATATGTGTATACACACACACACACACACACACACACACACACACACACTGGACTACTACTTAACCATAAAATATAAAATCGTACCATTTGTAACGATATGGATGGAACTAGAGGATATTATGCTAAGTGAAATAAGTCAATCAGAGAAAGACAATTATATGATTTCACTCATATGAGGAATTTAAGAAACAAAACAGGGTCATAGGAGGAGGGAGGGAAAAATAAAATAAAATGAAATCAGAAACAGAGACAAACTTTAAGAGATTCATAACTATAGGAAACAATCTGAAGGTTGCTGGAGGGGAAGTGGATGGGGGGATGGGATAACTGGGTGATAGGCATTAAGGAGTACATGTGATATAATGAGCACTGGGTATATGAAACTGATGAATCACTGAACTCTACCTCTGAAATTAATAATGTACTATATGTTAATTAATTGAATTTAAATAAAATAAAATTTTAAAAAATCTAGTGGAACTAGTAATACAATATAAGTTACCTAAATTGAATTTAAATAATTTTTTTAAATCTGGCATTTTTAGATCATATAATTAAGACTGATTTAGACAGAAAAATATTAATATCAAATTAACATATGTCTATACAAGCATATTTATATAAGCATAGGAAAGAACTACAGGGCACCTGGGTGGCTCAGTCAGATAAGCATCTGCCTTCAGCTCAGGTCATGAACCCCGGGGGTCCTGGGATCAAGTCCTGCATTGGGCTCCCTGCTCAGTGGGGAGTCTGCTTCTCTCCCTGCCCTTCCCCCCTGCTTGTGATCTCATTCTCTCTCTCACACTCTTTCTTTTTCTCAAATAGATTCTTAAAAATCTTTTTTAAAAAAGGAAAGAACAGAAAAGGATACATTTAAAAATTGCTTCCAATAGATACTTCTGTATGGGAGGGAGTGCAATGAGTCAGAGGGAGAGATGAGTTTTCCTTCTTTATACTCTAAAACTATTTAAAATGGAGTCTGAGTGATTTTTGCACTCCTATGTTTCATGGTACTTGTCAAACGAAGAGAGATAGAAAGGCTGGTATGAATAAAATTTGTAAAATAAAATAATAAGACTGACTAATCAAAAACCCAGAATTTTCCAATTGTGGATAATGAAATAATTACGGCCTAAAAATCAAATAATAGTGCAAGAACATGTCTGTAAAATTAAGTGAGCTCAATAACTCACCAAAGGTAAAGAGAGAAGTAGAGAAAATCCAGAGACATCATCAAGTTTAGATAGTATAATGTCTAAAGCAGTGCATAAGCAGGCAGAAAAGAAACTCATTTCCATCTCAAATGTGTAAAAATCAGGATGTCTAGGGATCCCTGGGTGGCGCAGCGGTTTGGCGCCTGCCTTTGACCCAGGGCGCGATCCTGGAGACCCAGGATCGAATCCCACGTCAGGCTCCCGGTGCATGGAGCCTGTTTCTCCCTCTGCCTGTGTCTCTGCCTCTCTCTCTCTCTCTCTGTGACTATCATAAATAAAAAAAAAAAAAAAAAAAAAAAAAATCAGGATGTCTAGGTTTCTTCTCACTAAGCACTTGTAAGGTAGTAATTTCTTTGAGGTTTACATCGATTTAAATTGAGGTCTAACATCACTTTTGATCCTAATTGGTGAGGTTTTAGTTCAGTTTGGAAAAGGTCATAAGAAATGTGACTTTGAGGAGAACAATGATGACAAACGTAATGATGATGATGATGACAATGACTGGTTTTTCACAATTGCTAATGTTTATTTTTATCTTAAATAAATTCAAACTATCAGCCATACCTAATGAACATGACTATTCTGAGAACTTGATATATTTCTATCATTCCATACTTTTCAACAGCATATTTTAATAATCATCTGATAAACCATTTCCTCTCAAGTACACAGTACAGGTGATGAGAGGTCAGACAAAGCAAATACAGTAGAACTAAATAACCATCACCTCCAATGTAAAACAAATTAAGAGAGAGAAAATAAAATGTTATTACTATTATTATTATCATCATCATTAATTTGTTACAGCAGGATCTGCTAAGACCTGCATATCATGTTGGTAAGTGTGCCTTTCAAATTTTCTGGGTTTTAATATAACATGTTACCTGAAATTTTTATCCTGGTCTTCAGACCTGATACTTGTAGCTCGGTCATTGGGAAAGGCTATCAATGCATCCTTCATTGAATCTTTACATAAGCGATGATTGTGAAGGCGTGTCATGGTTGATTGAAGCATTGCAACAGGTGCACGGTCTTTGTATTTTGGCAAGTCTCTGACCACAAACTGTCCCGCAGGATTAGTAACCAAAGGGGATATACCTTTTATAGAATTGAATATTAAGTTAAATACAGTTTTTAGAATTTCAGCTTTCCAAATAATATCCATGTATTAATACACTACACCATTGGTTCTAACCCAAAACTAAATCCCTAACCAAACATATTCAGAAAATATAAGTAATTTATCTAATAAATGGACCTACACAAAACAGTTTAGCAAAATATTGCATGCATAAAAAACATACTAACTTGAAGGAATGGGTTAGCCTGTATAACACAATTTTTTATCGATCAAAGAATATCAGCAATTTCATGTGGCTCAATGTATAAAAAAATAATTGAGTTTTTTTAAAATAATTGAGTATTAAATGAAATAGCAGCAACAAGAAAACCCATGGAATGGTCAAAACTAGTTTATATTATAGACTCAAAGAAAAATGTAGAAGAACAAAGTATAAAAACCATTAAAATATTGAATAAATTTTATAGATCAATAAACCAGTGCTTTTAAATTATAATCCTCAAAATGGCAGCATCAGCAACTGTCAGGGACATGCTAGAAATTCAAATCTTTAGGTTCTAACAAAGAACTAATTAACAATCAATTATGGGATATAGACCAGTGAGATTTATTTTAACTAGCCTTCTAGTGATTTTGATGCATTCAAAAGGTAAGAATCACAAGATCAGACCACATTTGATATACATAGCTAAGCAATTGGTATGTTAAAATAATCCTATATAACCTTAATTTAAAAAAAAAAGGTATCCACATTAGCTTACCAGGATTAATTTTCATCACAACTTTCTTGGTGGAAGGTTTACAGGTGCTTTTGAAATATAAATATATTTGATGAAAAGGTTTCAGAGATGAAGACTGCAAATTTTCATCTGCCACTGTGCCAATAACCTCTATCAACTGCTTTACTTTAAAGACTCCTACTTGATGTGGAATGAATGAACATGTCACATTCTAAAAAAAGAAAAAGTAACCAATTGCTGTAGGCTGAATGTTTGCAAACCCCAAAAACTCATATGTTTAAACCTAATGTCCAATGTGATGGAATTAGGAGAAAGGGCCTTTGGGATGTGGTTAGATCATGGGATTAGTGGTCTTATAAAAGAGGCCTCACAGCTCCCTAGACTCGTCTAGCATGAGAAGACTACAACCAGGGGTAGCCCGCATGGCTCAGTGGTTTAGCGCCTCCTTCAGCCCAGGGAGTGATCCTGGAAACCGGGGATCGAGTCCCATGTTGGGCTCCCTATGTGGAGCCTGCTTCTCCCTCTGCCTGTGTCTCTGCCTCTCTCTCTTTCTCTCTCTCTCTCTCTCTCTCTCTGTGTCTCATGAATAAACAAATAAATAAAATCTTAAAAAAAAGAGAGAGAGAGAAGACTACAACCAGGAAGAGGACCCTTCCCTGACCATGCTGGCACCTTAATCTAGGACTTCTAGCCTACAGTACTGTAAGGAATAAATTTCTGTTGTTTATGAACCATGCAATCTATGGTATTTTGTTATCGCAGTCCAAATGAATTACAAAAATAATATTATATTGTTGGAAAAAATAAAAAGCAAATAAAAAACTGTTTATAAAATATTTAAGGAGAGCTAGTCCATCACTGTAATATAAAAGTGGCTTAGAAATACCATATACAGTATTGACAAACCCTTAAGATATATATTATTGGAAAAGTATTTAAGAAAAAATTAAAAACAATAGTATCGAAGCATGTCCAGAATAGCAAATCAAGGATATCCAAATATCTACTCCTCCACAAAGAGAAAGAGACCACTGGAATAATCGTCAAAATCAACTTTACATGTATTTAAAAATTACCCAAAAGCTTATAAAAATCCAAAGAGTATTTAGGAATAAAACAGCTGAACCCCTGAAAGAATAACAGGTTTTGTGGCACTTTTGTACACTGTAATCCCATCTTCCTAGTCCCTGTTTTGAGATCTCCTTGAAAAACAACAGCCTTGTAACTATGGCAGCTGTAAAAACTATTAGCCTAACTCAGGGAAGGAAAAGATTGGGTTTGCAGGTCTCCAAAAATCCTATCCCCAGAGATTGTTCCTATTTGTCCTGTCTAGAAGCTAGCTAAAAACTCTACTCCAAGAGTATATCTTTAATTGACCTGGTTCAGGGATCATTCTTTGTAAACAACTCTCTCTCCCCCTAGTTTTATGCGCTCTTCCCCTACCCTTGCCCCATCAAAAATTCAGCAGCAATTGCTAAACATCACAGCAACTTGAGGTCACATTACTATTTATGGCCAATAAGAGGCAAAACAAACCAAAACAAACAAACAAAAAAAAAAAGGAGGGATCCCTGGGTGGCGCAGCGGTTTAGCACTTGCCTTTGGCCCAGGGCGTGATCCTGGAGACCCAGGATCGAATCCCACGTCGGGCTCCTGGTGCATGGAGCCTGCTTCTCTCTCTGCCTATGTCTCTGCCCCTCTCTCTCTCTCTCTGTGACTATCATAAATAAATAAAAATTTTTAAAAAAATTAAAAAAAAAAAAAGGAAAAAGAAAGGAACCCAAAACATTCAGATGATATTTGAAAAGCTCTGACATATTTTTGGGAATTTAGATCACCATACACATGTGTAGAACAATGTATATGCCCAGGAAATATTTGAGAAAGCTCTGATTTCTGACTTCTGGCTGATTTTGAGACTCTGTACAAGATGAAATTAAAGACCAAAAAGAGCTATAAACTACCTGACAGAACAATGAAGATATGCTTTACCCAATACACCTACACAAAGGTTCTTGGCAACGGCTTTGAGACTTATTAATTCAAGGAATTTAAGAGAAGCTCTGCCCAATCATTAGCTAACCCATAAATTAACTGAGCAGATTCTTGTTTGGCTACACATAACAAAGATAACAACCTGTACAGACTCGTCTAGAAAGTCACTAAAGAAAAAGAACAACAAAAACAAATAGTGATAACAATAAATCTTGGGAACTATCGGATTTCAGAATTGCCAAATTATATCATTTAACATGCCCAGTTTTCAACAAAAAATCACGGGACATGAAAAGAAAGAGAAAAATGTGGCCAATACACAGAAAAAAATGCAATAAATAGAAACTGTGCCTGAAGAAACTCAGAGTTGAACTTACTAGACAAAGATGATAAGTTGACTATTATAAATACCCTCAAAAGACTAATGGAAAATATGTCTAAAGAATTAAAGGAAGACACCAAAAGCAAAGGCAACAAAAATAAAAATAAACAATAAATAAAGTGGGGCTTCATCAAACTTAAAAGCTTCTGCACAGCAAAGGAAACCATTAACAAAATGAAAAGGTAATCAATGAGATGGGAAAAAAATATCACTCATTAATTATCATCACATCAACATCACTAGTCATCATAGATGTAAATCAAAACCACAATGTGGTATCATGGAACACCTGTCAGAGCGGCTATTATCAAAAAAACACAAGAAATATTAAGTGTTTAGCAATAAAATAAGAACAAAACATTGCCATTTTTTGACAACCTGGATGTACTTTGAGGGCTTTATGCTAAGTGAAATAAGTCAGACACAGAAATAGAAATACCATATGAACTCACTTCTATGTGGGATCTAAAACCAAAACACAAACAAAAAAACCAAGCTCATAGATACACAGTAGAGACTGGTGGTAGCCGGGGCAAGGGGAGGTAGATGGGCAAAATAGATGAAGGGAGTCAAAAGGTACAAATTTCCAGCTATAAAATAAATAAGTCATGAGAATATAACATACAGCATAGTGACTACAGTTCATAATACTGTATCACATATTTGAAAGTTTTGACAAGAATAAATCTTAAGAGTTATTATCACAATTAAAAAATATAATTATGTAGAGAGATAGATATTAAATAGACTTATTATGGTGATCATTTTCCAATATATACAAATATCATTACACTGTACACCTGAAACTAATGTTACATGTCAAATATTCCTTGATAAAAAAAAGAATTAGAAAAGGTATGAAAACATCCCACAAAACAGAGACTATCAATAAAGTAGAGAAATTGTTAAAAAAGAAAATAATGAGAAGGATATATGGAAAACTCACAAATATGTTAAAATTAAATGGTACACTCCTAAATAACCAATGGGTCAAAGAAATCTCAGGGGAAATTAGAGAATACCTTGAGATAAAGGAAAACTGTAACACAACATACCAAAACTTATGAAATGCAGTAAAAGCAGTGATCAGAAGTAAATTTAAAAGGTCTAGGGGATCCCTGAGTGGTGCAGTGGTTTAGCGCCTGCCTTTGGCCCAGGGCGAGATCCTGGAGACCCGGAATCAAGTCCCACATCAGGCTCCCTGCATGGAGCCTGCTTTTCCCTCTGCCTGTCTCTCTCTCTCTCTCTCTCTCTGTCTCTCATGAATAAATAAATGAAATCTTTTTAAATAAATAGATAAATAAATAAATAAATAAATAAATAAATAAATAAATAGCCTTCAGTCAGGGCACCTAGATTGCTCAGTCCATTGGGCATCTGCCTTCTGCTTGGTTTGTGATTCCAGGGTCCTGGACCAAGCCCTGCATTGGGCTGCCTGCTCAGCAGGGAGCCTGCTTCTCCCTCTCCTCCCTGCTTGTGCTCTCTCTCACTATTTCTGTCTTCTCTCACTCTCTCTCTCTTTCAAATAAATGGATAAAATCTTTAAAAAAATAATATCAATAAAAAGCCTTTAATCAATAACCTAAATTTCCACTTTAGGAAATAGAAAAATGAACAACAAAGTAAGCCCAAAGTGAAGAGAAGAAAAGGAATGGTAACGAAAAAAGCAGTAATACATGAAATAAAGAACTAAAAGCAATAGAGACAATCAACAAATCTGAAACTATGACTTTGAAATGACCAACAATGAAAAATCATTAGCTAGATTCACCAAGCAAAAACAATAAAAGAGAAAAACTCAATTTGCTACAATTGAAAGAGAGAATACCACTATCAACTTTACATCAATAAAAAGTGAGGGAACATCAAAATAAAAAGCTTCTGCACAGTGAAGGAAACAATAAAACTAAAAGGCAACCTACTAAATGAGTGAAGCTATGTACAAATGACATACCTGATAAAGGGTTAGTATCTAAAATATATAAAAAACTTATACAATTCAACACTCAAAAAACAAACAGTCCAATTAAAAATGAGAAGACATTCTTTCTCCAAAGAAAACATACAGATGGCCAACAGATATATGAAAAGATATGCAAAATCACTCATCATCAGGGAAATACAAACCAAAACCACAATGAGACATCACCTCACATCTGTCAGAATGTCTAAAATCAACAACACAAGAAACAACAAGTATTGGTGAGGATGTAGAGGAAAAGGAACCCTCTTGCACTGTTGGTAGGAACACAAACTGGTGCAGCCACTGTGGAAAACAGTATAGAGGTTCCTCAAAAAGTTAGAAAGAGAATACCCAGTGATCCAGCAATTGCGCTACTAGGTATTTACCCAAAGAATACAAAAACACTAACTCTAAAGTATATATACATGCCTATGTTTATTGCAGTATTATTTATAATAGCCAAATTATGGAAGTAGCACAAGTGTCCATCAATATGTGAATGGATAAAGATGTGGCACAAGTATATATTTTTAAATATATATTCTAATATATGTATGTGCATATGTATACATATACATATATTAGAATATTATTCAGGCATATAAAGAATGAAATCTCACCATTTGCAGCAACATGGATAGAGCTAGAAAATATAATGCTTAGCAAAGTCAGAGAAAGACAAATACCATATGATTTCACTCATATGTGGAATTTAAGAAACAAATGAACAAAGGAAAAAAAGAGACAAATGAAGAAACACATTTTTTTCTAAGATTTTACTTATTTGTTTGACAGAGCACAAGCAGGCAGAGCACAAGCACATGGGACTTGACCCCAGGACCCTGAGATCACGACCCAAGCCAAAGGCAAATGCCTCAACTACTGAGCTAGCCAAGCACCCCCAAAGAAACATTTAACTCTAGAGAACAAACTGATGGTTACCAGAGGGGAGGTAGTGGGAGGAATGGGTGAAATAGATGGAAGTAAGGAGTGCACTTATCATGATAAGCACCGAGTAATGGATGTATGGAAGTGCTGAATCACTATATTGTACACCTGAAACTAATATAACAATGAATGTTAATTATACTGGAATTAAAAAACAATTTATAAAACATATTTAAATAAAATAAGTTCATTTGAACAAAGTAGTTGATTTCAATAAATAGAAAACCAAAACTTGACACACACAGACACAAAAACAGTATGAGGTAATATGATGAACAAGTGTATGCCAACAAATTAGATAACCTAGATGATATGGACAAATTCTTAGAAATCTGCAAATTTGTTATTCTATAAAGACAGATTAAATCTATCCAACTTTGGGGGGATGGAAGTCATTCTAATGAAGCAGGAAGAGTTATAAATATAAGCAGGGAGCCTGTTGAGGGACTCCATCCCAGGACCCCAAGATTATGACCTGAGCCAAAGGCAGATGCTTAACCAAATGAGCCACCCAGGCACATCTGAATTATACACTTTAAATGTATGAATTTCATGGTATGTCAATTATATTTCAATAAGCTAGTATTAAAAAGAATAATTTAGGTCACTTCTAAATAATCAAAGACTATCTGACCATGACCAACCTGTGCACACCACAGTCATCCAGCAATTCCGTTTCCTAGATTAACTTTTTATTAATTTGAAAGTTATTAGTGCTTGAGAAACCCAGAAACGCAGAGAGTTAAAAATTGTATTAGGAACTTGGCTATCAGACACGTTTTGAAAGATGTGCGTGTCCTGGAGAAAATAGAGTTGGTAGATTTAAGCAAACTGACCTAAAGAAAGGCTAAGAAGCAGTTAAAAAGCAAACGTTTTACATAGTGGTTAACATCAGTTATTATTCTATAAAGACGGATTAAATCTATCCAACTTTGGGGGGGACGGAAGTGAGTCATTCTAATGAAGTAGGAAGAGTTATAAATATAATCTGCGTGCATTTAAACATGTATACAATAGTTCCTGATTGCAACTGGGAGAACGCTTCCATCAATAATTTTATGAGCCGTATCACAAAGCGGTGGAGAAAAGATGGTAACACAAGAATCCGAGGTGAAACTGGAAGCATTCATGCTTGCTACTGTTTAGAGCAAGGCTCCAAACTTTTTCTGTAAATGGCCAGACAGTAAATATTGTAGGCTTTATGAGCCATAGAACTGTAAAAATTAATAAAGGTAAACTTCACTAAAATGGAATCGGGAGGCCAGAAGGAGGAGCTCTCATGCCCTGCCACTAGACTTCAATTACAGGAAGAATCATGGATTGGAAAGAATCATGAGCTACTGGTCCCAACCGGAAAAGATGTACATTGCTTCTCCTATAAGAAATCGACCACCCCAGCAACTCAGCCAACAGAAAACTGTTGTCACCCTGAACTGCTTTTCTTCCATGGACTTTCCTTCAAAATAACCACTGCCAACTTCCTCCTTCTCCATAAAATAACGTTCCTCTCTTTGGTTGTTGGACTAGCCTGTGGTTTTTGTCATAGCTTGTTTGCCCAAATTACAGTTCTTTGCTATTCCCAAGTAAATCCAGTTTGCTGGCAAAATAACTATCATATTTTTAAAGTCAACACAACTCTCTCACACCTATTCAACTTTGCCTTTGTAGTGTGAAAGCAGCCATAGGCAACAGACAATAAGAGCAGCTATGTTCCAACAACAGTTTACTTAAAAAGACAGGTGGCAGGCCAGATTTGATAGTCTAAACCTCCTGGTTCAGAGGACAAAGGCAAGAGTTCTCTGAGTAGCGAGAAAGAAGCTGGCCTGGTACTCACAGGTGTTCCTCAGAGTTAAGCTTGTCTGCTCCACACCAGCAGTTGCTCCACACCTAGGCCAGTTAAGGATCGTCAGTGGGGCTCTAGGAGGGCACGGAAGTGAGTCTACCACAGGTGCAGCCACAGCCATAAGGAGCTGAGCTGTGCCACGCGTGTCCCCGGGTGGCCCTGCTATGCCCCCAGCACCGCCCATGTGGAACCCCCATACTGATTGTGCAAGGGGATGGTGGGGTTGCGGTGGCAGGCTATTTCTCTGCTATACCAGCTGTGAGATAGTGCGAGTCACTCCAAGACTACAAGCACCTGTGCCAAGACCCAAGCCTGTGCCAGGATCTGTTGACTCCCTACGCTCAGATAGCTCATAACTCACCTGATGCTGGCCTAATGATGACAAGCCTCCTGATGTGAGTCTACCCCACACCCACTACCCCTCACTGTGCTGGTGACACAGAATGCCCATGACCAGTAGTGGCAGGATGCCTTTCACATCAGCTGCTGAAGAGCTAGCTGGGGGGGACAAGGAGCATGCACTCATGCAAAAGGTTGAGAAACTCACCCCTCAGCAAGTCGTAGGACTATATATAGTGGCTAGTTTCCCCCAAACCACCTCACCTTGGCAAGGCCAGGAGCCCTCAGAGGCAAAACTGCCAACACCCTCCCTCCTGTGGTGGGTTATAACTATAGCATGAGGCTACAGCCCCTGCCCTTGAGGCACTAGACTTCCATTTGTCCCACATGTGTGCATACCAGCTGGGGCAACCTTCAGTCTAGAGGTGAGGCCCAAAGTATCTTGCACCCCCTTTCAGCATCTCTGAGATTGGGACAAGTGCCTGGTTCCTACCTCCTTTTCACTTTTTGCAGCTATTGGCAGCTACTAGCTCAGGGGCATCATCCTTCTGGTCACTGGGTTCCACTGTCCTAGACAAAGGCTTCAGGACTTGTTTCTGTACCCACCAAAGGAAGGGGGGACTAAGGCTCCATGATGAATATTTAAGTTTAGGGGCTTGCCTCCTGAGACATTGATAAATAAATACTCTCTCAGAAAAAAAAAATCCTGAGAAGCAATAACTATGTTTTCTACTTCTAAACATTCCCTACAGTGTCAAATGCTTTTCCTGCCACATGAAAGGCACTTAACAAATAATTATGGATACGGTATAGCGCCAACACAAAAGTATTCATAACTAGGCCACAAAGAGATACAATTTATAATACTGGAACAAAATGAAATTTTTAATTCTTGCATGTCATTTTAGCGAATCTTAAAATATTTGAAACATGTGAAAGCCTCGAATAATTATCTTACCTGGATACATCCTTCATCAATCCTGCCCTTCTCAGGATCAATTTTAAAATGTGCAGTCTTTTGAAAGCGGTACATCACAGGAAGTGAGTTGGATCGATTTTGCATGATACACAGAGTCTCTGAATGTTCACCCATGAAACAAGGTGCAAAATTAAGGACCTTTCCTGGATCAAAGTGTAATAAGACAGGAAGTCCTGAGCCTGTCAGTGCTAATTCCACTTTCTGAAATCGATCACCTGGAAAAGCAATAATAGCTTTTTAACATAAAAAGTGTTGGGAATCCAGAATATATTTGCTTGGTCCAAAAGGTGTCATCTGAAAGACCTGAGGAGACATGGGTAGCTCATTCAATCTTTCATTCAACAAAATTATTAAGTATGTTCTCTATGCCAAATACTCTTCTAGGCTGTGGGGATACAGCAGTGAATGAAACAGACACTGTTCCTGCTCTGGTGGACTTTATAATCTAGTGAGGTGACACTGGCAATAAAATAAGGAAATATGTAGCATTTCAGAGAGGATAAGTGCTATGGGGAAAAGTAATGTAGGGTGAAAGGGGGCACCATTTGTCACCCAAAAATATGCCTCTTTGGCATAAGGATTATTTTAAGCTGATTATTGTTATGTAACAGCAGACACAAGAAAAGCTCTGAAAACTACAGAGAAGAAACTCTTATCAAAGAATGCAGACACTTAAATCTGCATAACAACTATACCCTCCTTTACTATGATTTGCCTGAAAACCTCCCATAACTGCCTGACCCACTACAACAACTTTTGTCTTTAGCTGGAGATAGTATTTAAAGTAATGGCTTGGGTCGTTTTGGAGAATTACTCAGGTCTTTCCCACCTATAGAGGAGGCATACTTGTCATTAAACTTCTATTTGTTTGTTTTTTCCCCCCCTCTTAATCTGTCTTTTATTAAGGGAGGCCTCAGTCAAGAACCTAGAGAGGTACCAGGAAAATTATTTTCCTTTTCCTACAAGGGTAAGACAGAACACAATGTCTGAGGGCTGCTCCTTTATATGAGAAAGTCCAAAAAGGCATCTCTTGACAGGGAGACATTTAAGCAAAAACATATAAAGGAACTCAGGAAGAAAATCCAGGAAAAGTACATTCCAGACAGACAGAAGAGCAAATACAAAGACTCTGAGATAGGAATTTCCTTGGCACATTCCAAAACCGTTAAAGAACCAAATATGGCTGGGTAAGAGTAGCAGAAGAAGGGTGAGACATGGTCATATTTAACATACAGTTTTAAGGGGATAGTTAACAAAATTTGCTGATGGACTGGATATAAAATAGAAAATTGAACACAGGATGAACGAGGATGCTAAGGTCTTGAGCCTGAGCAACTGAAGTGATAGAATTGTCATTTCTTGAGACAGGAAAGACTGTAGAAAAGACAGGTTATGGGGAAACCAAGAGGGTTTTTTTGGACATGTTAAGTTTGAGATGCCTAACAGATATCCAAGTGGAAATGTCTGCTAGGTCACTTAATGTATTTAGAAGTTCAGAGTAAAGACAAAGGAAGAAGTCTTGGATGTTTGAGATGAGAAGAGAAGGTGTGTGATACTGATCTATCGTGAGCAAGCAAATGAAAGGAGGAATGCAGCAGGAATGTTAACCATCTTAAAGGACCCACTTGGGGTTAGTGATTATAGATTAAAAAGTGAACCATCACAGCATGGTTTGGGGATTTTTCCCAACACAATTAGCTTCCCAGGTGCAGACCCAGGGTAGGCTAAGATTGGAATTTAATCAGATTAGAAGTTTGCCACTCAGTCACTATGGGATATGGGCCAAGAAACTTAACTGTACATGGAAAAGAGTGATTAAAATAATGAGCAGAGGAATATAAGCTGGGCAATAACATAAGCATGAAGTTTTGGAGACACAGGAGAGAAGGCAAGAACTATAAACCATAGGGTTTAATTAAGTGAATGAACAACTTTGCACGGAGAGCACTGTAACTAGAATCCAAAAGATGACTGTGAATTTTTCTTCATTGAAGCTCTTACTAGCCATCTCTAGACTCTAAATTACCTTTAAGGCAAACTTACCATCTCCATCACTCACCATTCCAAACTAGGTTAACTTGCAAGACTCGAACAAATCTTCTATGATAGACAGGCAGAGCTCAAATCACAAACCATGACACAAATCATAGCAAAGCACTCAATTTCTGTCCTCGGAAAACAGTTCAACCCTGCTCAATGGTATTACTCATCCTGACACACAATTCTTCTCAACTCCTGACTTGCCATGGCTCATCTTTCTAGATCCAATCCCTCACCTGTCTCTATCTTTATTTTCTCTTTGATCTGTCTGGCTAAGCTGAATTCCAAGTCTGATTACATTTTTTCTCACTATAGCCCATCTAATACTACCTGAGAATATTAAAAAGGGCAGTGCATCTTGACATGTGGCCTGCAAGGTAAATGTACTTATCAATACCCTATAATAAGATATTGTACCCTATTCCTAGAGCTCTGGTTCTAGGTCTTATCCTTTGACTGTTACCATATGTAGATTCTAAGAGCTGAAGTTCTGGTAGAGATGGGAATGGGTTGTTTGTTCTATATTAATCTCTAAGAGAAAACATAGGCTTAAATGGGGAAAAGAAGCCAGGTTGGTTCATGCATTTTCTTTTTTCATTCCTTAACTCTAGATCATCATGTTTATCTAATGTCATTTAAAAATAATGAAGTCATCTAAATTCTAACTTGAAAAATTATTATGTAAATGATTCTGTGGTTGACTTCTTTCTTAACATGCCACAAAAGACTTTTTAAGGTCTCTTGCATGTCTGCATTTTTGTTCTATTCAATAAGTATACATTTTTATTAAATTGCCTCTAAAATATGATATCCACACTTCTGAATAATTTAAACTGCTATACATTTGATGCGTATACTCATTTCATACTTACTTTTGATGGTTTTACTGTTATCGTCCCTCAAAAATCCATCTTTACTTCCCACAGAGTCAAATCTCAAAAAGACAGCATAGTCCTGCCTGTGCGAAGGATCATTATTCTTTTTACCATCAATCATTAGCCTATAAAAAATTACAATCAATTATTTTTAAAGCAAAGATGATACACTCTATTACATCTCAATAAGGATCAACTCAATCCTTAAATCTATGCAAACAGATGAAAGTTCAGGAATAAAAATATAATTGTGATCCATTCTCTAAAATTACTGCCCAGATGTAGAGACTTGCCAAAAGAAGGCCACAAAACATAAAGATTCCGAAAACGAGCTCATGACAACATCTGCAAGCCAAAAGTAATTTAAATATACTAAATTGTCAAGGTCCAGCTTCAATGTCACTTTCTATGTAAAGGCTTTTCTTTCCAGGCCGAGTTCATGGCTAGCTAAGGGCTCTGTTCAATTCCTACAATAGTCCTTGTTACCTCTGGATGTAACTGCAAACCTCCATTCCATATCTGTCTCCTCCTGTGGACTAAGCACATATTGCTAGCCACATACTCCATATTCTTAGCAGAACAAGCAATTTGGAGAACAAGATTTGATAACAGTCAAATCTTACCAGAGGAGAAAAGGAGAGGAAAGAGGGGAAGAAAGACCAAAGCCAGAGATGAGTTACCTCTAGACCTGCATGTTGAATGTCTTTCTTTGCCTTACCTGAAGTTCAGCTTTTTTAGCAGTGGATACTCTAATACACACACACACACACACACACACACACACACACACACACACACACAAAGATAGATGTGAAATACTACATAGGAATGCAAGTAGCATGTTAAAAACATATTTAAGTACGACTTCCAGTCATAATCAGACCTATGAGTTTATGCTAGACTCTCAAATAAAGCTAACATGCTGCCATGAAAAAGAATATTTAGAATTTCAAAGAATCTGTGTTAAACAGAATCTTATACATTGGCCAAGGAAATTTCCTGCAGGAAAATATGATTCATGAGGCAATTACAAAATGTACAAATAGAACAATTACTTGATTTATTACCCTCCTTAAATTAAAATACAATTCAGTCTCCAACAATCGGTATCATCATCAAGTGACACCCAGTTGCCCCAGAGAGAAGTACCTTGAACACTGCCTCCTCGCAAAGGTAAACATCCAATTGGATCAATTGTTGCCGCCCCCACATGGCCACCTCTCCAGTAGAGCTGAAATTGCTACTATATATTTAAAACAGCATTTCCAAATATATTTTCAAACTAAATAACCAAACCAAGTACACAGAATTAGGAAAAATATACATTGGCAAAGGTCCTAAAAGTCTGTGTCAATTTCAGCAAGCAGAGGTGGTTGATCCCAGCAGCTGCTATAGGCTTCATATTCATGCTACTTAGCAAGTATTTTGCTGTGGCAAGAGCACTGCATCCTCTCTGGAGGCACCTAAACATACTGTATGCCACTGGCCATCACCTATTTCTGCCGGGACAACGGGGTCTTGCTGCACAGAGTCATCTGAGACCACAATCCAAAACAACACAGAACTTCCACTTCTACCAGGTCTAAAGAGATCTGTAATCTGACATGAAATATTTAGAACAAAATTTTTCAGTATTCGAAATAATGTTAACCATGTTGGAAACTTTAAGAGCCATAATAAGAAAAAGCTGATTGGTACCTTCTGACAAGTTTTACTATTAAAGTCAATTTGATGAATGTATGATTGATATGCTTTCAATGAATAAAAAACACAATAATTGAATTTTTGCTTACTTTGGGCTGAAACAAAATGTAATTGTAGTCTTTTGATAAGGCAGTAACCTCCCTTCATTAGGAACACAGGAGATAAAAGTGGTAATATCTATGTTCTTTGATTTTCTTAAGTAGGTGAGATTATTTAAAGCAACATCTGTTCTTTGGTGTATATTTGTGCCCTGTAATATAAAATGAGAAATAAAAAGAATATTATGGCAGAATGCAAATAAAATATTTTAAGAGGAGATCATAACATGATTGTTGAAATTTTAGTCCAGAAGATCGAGAATATGAATGTCTTTAAAGTAACATACATAAATTTGACCAAGGGACATCATAAAATTAAAGGAACTGTTGAAAAATTGATGAGAACAGAAATCCCCACAACTAGCTACTAATCCATAAGAAGCACTGGTCTGGTTTATTTCAGATACAGATCCCTATCAGTGTTAATTTAATTTACAGAATTTTTTGAGGTTGAAGACAAATGAAAGGGAATCAAATCCATCCGCATGTTAAAACATACTTAGAAAAAAATAAAAAAATAAATAAAATAAACATACTTAGAATAATTTAACAGCTTTTTTTGGTTATATGCAAGTTCAAAACAATCTGTTTCAAAACATAATACCTGATCTTCCCCTGTTGCATTATTTACTTACCAGTTCTTCTCCAACTGAGTCACTTTGCATTATGGCCACCCAATTTATAGGTTCTGGGCTGTTATTGTATAGAAGAGCATGTTCAATTTTTGAAGTTCCGAAGAAAACAGAACCAAAGTGTATGCATTCCAACTTTTTGTCATTACTCGTGTTTAACAATTCAATAATCTGCTCAACCACATGAGCTTTGACACTCAAGAGTATATCTGGACGACCTTGCAAACTCACTCTACAAGATAATAAATTATATATATTTTTAAATTAGAATTCTATATACTTAAGTTTTCTCCTAAATATTTGGATAAGCAGAAATTTTATAAAATCTCGTTATAATTAAAATTCAAAGGCCTGAGAGCAAATTCCTTTTTCATACATGCCAGAGAATGCCATGACCTTCGGACTATCTGAATCTGCACAGTGGAATGGCATATGTACAACCTAATTCATTGTCCCCAAGAAACAACAAAGTTGGAAAACAATCACATGAATTGACTTCAAAAAGGACTTATTGCTAGGTCCATCTCACCAATTATTTTGTAAACATTAGAATTGGATAGGATGATTTAGATGGTCGCCTGTAGTTCTAGAATTCTGAGATTCTTTTCTAACTCATCCCACTCCCCCAAGTCCAATAGCCAATCTCATCTCAATCCTAATAACCCTATTCCCTATGAAGTAAAATCTTAGCAAAATTCCACTTGTTTGTTGAAATGAAGGTCTCCCCATAAAGCTTCACTTCCTAGACTAATTTCAAATCCCTTTTGAAACTGCCCACATATGCACATGCCTCCCTCTGTGGCATAAATGCAATCCTTTTGACTCTCACCCCCATCAAATACCACAAATAACTCACCACTCCACAAAAATCACGTAAGTCCTTATCTTACACTACATCTGTGTCACAGTGGGCAAGTCTGGCACCATCTAAGCATATCTCTCCTCCTTTAGCTTTCTTGATGCCATACTTTGATGGTTTCCTTCTAACTTATTCAGACGTTACATTCTCGTTCTTCTAAGGCTTGGATATTTTATAAACTGCATGAATAATAATGTCTCTCTCCTACTCTTTTATACTCAGCCCTCCTTGTCAAAGTTATTTTCAACACTTCATGCTTCAATACAACTTATCCACTGACACTCCTCAAGCCAATACACCTCGACCAAATTCTTTTTCTGTGCCTCAAGATAAGTAAATCTAATAGGCTCCACAAGATTCTGCAAAGCAAATCAATTCCAGCAGTTTAAAACTGAACTCAAGATCCTCTCCCACAGACCTGTCCTTCTTCTTACCTTCCCTCTCTATAACCAGTCCCTACATCTAGTTAAATCTGCCTCCATAACATTTCTTCAATCAACACACTTCTCTCTATACTTCCCAATCTGTACCTTACCTGAAGCCTTCATCATTTCTTTTCTATTTTACTGTTACAGTTAGTAGTCAGGCTATCTCTCCACATATGTACTCCCTGATTTGTTGTGCCACTGTTATCAGCACGACCTTTCTAAATTGCAAACTAATCAAGACACTCCCATCTTAAAACCTTCCCGAGATTCCACAGACTTCACAATAAAACCTAAGCTTCTATCAGGGCTCATAACTGTTTCTCAAACATTTTTCTGGCTCTGACCTTCAGTAAGAAATGTATTTACATTGCAAACACACACACATGCACACACATGCATAGAGAAATACACAGGCACACATGCATGCACACATACACATTCATGAAACAAGTTTTGCAAAAATATTTGCACTTACTATGTGAGATACATTCTGATATTATCTATTTCACTATTTTGATGCTGGTGGTGATCTATTATAGTGAATGCACATTCCACTAATGGACTGAGACATACAACATTAAAAAAACACTGTCCTATGAAGTACTTTACTGGCCCCTGCGCCATTCTGGGTTTCTGGTCTCATCTCATGTCACTCCACACCTCCATCTCTTTGCCTCTACATTGCCTCAGCTCTCGCGGTGTGTAACATTGTCTATTTACCTCCAAGATTTCAAGTCT
Source organism: Vulpes vulpes (assembly GCF_048418805.1). Classification (NCBI taxonomy): domain Eukaryota; kingdom Metazoa; phylum Chordata; class Mammalia; order Carnivora; family Canidae; genus Vulpes; species Vulpes vulpes. Next base: position 30,872,338 of record NC_132796.1, on the reverse strand, counting down.
TCTATGTGCTCTGCCTGAAATTGTTCTTCTAACTTACCCTCACCAACACCCACCTCTCCTGTGCACATGTGCACACACACACACACACACACACACACATGCACTCAGCTCAAATCACACCACTGCTCTTTGCCTGGCTACTTCCTACTAACCAATAAATGTTTGAGTACACTATCACCTCCTTACTGGAGCCCTTTCCTGATCCACTCCCTCACCCCCACAAAATCCAAACTAGGAACTCCTGTTATGTGTACTTATAGGCCATCCTCTAGTTCTTCCCATTTTTGAGTCTCTGGTGCTTGGCAAATAGTAGAAACTCAGTGAATGAATTCTGACTAAAAGAACAAAGAAGCTAATATACATTCAAGACAATAAGCATATCTGAAAAGTAAAACTGGAACATATTAAGTACTACATTAGAATTAAGAACCATAGTATATACTTACATTGCCACTTCATTTACAATTCTGGGCTCATCAGCACAGAAATCCACTTTAACAATCATGGATGACTTGGGCTCCACAATACCATTACTCGGAAAAATGACAATGGGTAATTGGCCCTGGTATTCTGTTTTAAATGTACCTAAGGAGAACAAGAACAGATGGTTTACATCTGGATCCTTACAGTGTTATATTCACACTCTTAATAGGAGACAGAGTATATAGTCAATTGTGGACCAAGAATCACAGCTTTGATTATAAGTTTAGCCTCTGGGGTCACCCAACAAATGTGAACTGATTGTTAGGATTCAAGCTTCATTGATCATTAAAATATACTATCTGCTTACAATGTTCAGACATGTATGCTAAGAGCTTTGTATATGTTAGTCTATGTAATCCTCAGAGTGATTCTCTGAAATAGGTTCAATTATTACCTCCATTTTATAAATAAGGAAAAGAAGCTTACAATGGTTGAGTGATTTGTGGTAGATTACACAGTTGACTTCAATTCTTCACCCTTCTCTGCATCTTACCATTATGCTACTGTGGGCAAAGTATCTTTTCCTACTCCATGACTTCGGGCCTGAACATGTGATTTGCTTTGACCAATAGCATATGGGTAGAACTGAAAACATGCCAGCTCCAATCCCAGATGTTCTCTGGCACTACTATCATGTAAGGTGCTTGAATAACTGATGCCCCTTTGGCCTGTGGTTCAGAATGAGCACATGTAGAACACAGCCTCCGCCTGAGTCACAGACCTGCAGTGAGTAACAGAAAATCCTCAGCTGCCTAAATTTGAAGCAGAGATACCCAGCTGAGCCCAGCTTAGATCAGTCAAGTTCCAGCCAATCTGCATACAAATGAACAATCAAAATACAATTGCCTTCCTAAGACACAAAATTGTGGGGTGGTTTGTTACATAGCAATAGCTGACTGCCACAGTTAGAAACTAATAGAGCTAGGACTTTCACTTGGATGTTTCTGACCAAAGGGTTCACACTTATGGACATTGCCACTTTTTAAAAGATTTATTTATTTATTTATTTATTTATTTATTTAAGTAATCTCTACACCCAATGTAGGGCTAGAACTCAACCTCAAGATCAAGAGTCACCTGCTCTACCAACTGAGCCAGTCAGGAGCCCTGTCACTTACTGATAAATGAATTAATGCAGTTCACATAGGGAAAGGGCAAAAGGAATGGGTTTCTAGAATCAAATAGCATGGGGCATGTGGGTGCCACAGTCAGTTAAGTGTTTGACTCTTGATTTCAGCTCAGATCTTGAGATCGAGCCCCGCACTAGACTCCTCAGTCAGCATAAAGTCTGCCTAAAGACTATCTCCCCCTCTCCCTCTATCCCTTCCTCCATATTTGCTCTCTCTCTCTCTCTCTCTAGATCTCTAAATTAGTCTTTTTTTTAAAAATAGAATCAAATAGCATATGAGAAGGAGCCTGAGAAAATGTCTTATTCTGAAAGCAGAAATGATTCATAATTTATGGTCATGTTTAGTCACTGCATGAAATCCTTGAGCTCACACATTATGTTTTCTCATCTCCATGGTCCTAGCACCCTACACAGTGCCTAGCACCATGTGGTGCTCAAGATGTGTCCAACAAATGGAAGTAGCCAGTCACAAGTTTCCTTAATATCATTATGCAAAATAAACACAAATGAGCATCCTGCCAAGATAAACTTTGCAAATTCTAGCTCACCAATTCTAAATCACATTTGATGAAATTTTCCAAAATTACGAATTTTATTTTGGAAAATAAAATATTAGCATAATAAAAGTGTTGAAAGTATAAAAAGGCAAAAAACCTTTTTAAAGTACAGAGATGATCTGATGGAAAAGTCAAACAGTAACAAAATTCGTTCCTCTGAACATTTTAGGGAAGTACTAAGAACATATTTAAGAGTTTTTTTCCTTAAGAAAAAAAGTTTTTTTTCCTGTCATAAAACAAAAATTCAAATAAATGTTACTGACTCAGTTCTTCAGAAAAGGAAAATTATGTGAGTCGCAGTTAAGGCTGAGTCAGTGAGATAGTTCCTATATCATAATCATTTTGATATAATTTGACAAAAGAATTTAAGGGAATATTTCAAAAATTTATTTAGGAACAACCCTCAAACCAAAAGAACATAGTTCAATCTTCCAAATATATTAAAACAGTGGCTACACAAATATTACTGTGTCTTATACAACTTTATTGTCACTAGTAATAGTGAAATATTTGACTTTTATTTTTAAATCACTAACAACAGAAGCAAGGACATCATACTAAGGGAAGAGTGTCATTGAAGGAAGGATGTTACAGAAGGAATTTGTCATCAAATTTTCATTTCTTTTTAGATATGACACTGGCTGATGTTTGGAGAATGAACTAGGAGATAAGGGATTTCAGAGAAATAATTTCAGTTGGTATACTTACTAAGCAAAAGAAGATGATGGCCCGTTGTAGAAAAGTGGCAACAGGACAGAGGAAAGAGGATTACTGACATAATTAGGAATTTGAATAGACAGGATTTAATAACTGACTAAAGGGGTAGGAGGTGTAAAAAAGGAAGAGGTCAAGGATTTTGCCCAGTTTCTGACTTGCCCAAATACATGGTAGTGATGTTTAATGAAAAAGAGAAAAGGAAAAGTTTTGGGGAAAAGGTGAGGAGCTTAGTTTTAGACATGTGAAGTTTGAGAAACCTGAAGGAAATGAAGAGGATTGTATAGACCTCAGTGAAGAACAGGAATGGCAGTGATTACCTAGGGGGAATGTGCTGACTCAGGAAATGTGCATGTGTGTGTTTGTGTCCATGCACATCCATGCAGATTCTAAGAAATGCTCACATTTAAGCAACCCCTCAAAAAGGGATAACAATCCACAAAAGAGAATTGAAGAGGAGGAAGGTGGTAGAAACGAATAATTCTCACATCAATACTAAATATTTACTGAACACTTAATATGTATCAGAGAGTGTGCTAAGCATCTTATTAATCATCATTACCATTAGAGGAGGCAGGCACTATGTTTATCTCTACAATAGATGTTCGAGAAGTGTAAATTCCTTGCCTGGGGCTTCCCAGCCAGTAAATATAAGGATTTGAGTCCTGGAAGACCTCACTCTGGAACCTGAGCCACTATTTTATATAAGCCATTGAGGAGTCAAAGAAGTTGAACTTTTGGCTTTTTTTTTTTTTTCAAGACAACACCAGTGACCACCTGTGTCAAATGTTGCTCATTAAGTCATGTAAAATAAATGCTTAGTCTTGTTCACTAATGAGACTTAGGAGAGCACATGGTATGTGAGTCTACACATAGTTGTGGATGGGATGATGGGTCCTCTACACAAACCTCTATGTTTTTTTGTGTCTGAGTTGCTCTACTTTCCCTAGAGAAGCAGCTCAGGCATTGGGTGATGAAGTATATACATTGTTACCTTGTCTTTATTCTTCCAAAATTCTTTTAGAAACTATGAAGTATTCATGTAAAAGTATTTGTAGTATTTTATTTTTTCCTTTATATTTTTCCTTCCTTCCCCTATGTTCATCTGTTTTGTTTCTTAAATTCCATGCAGACCATAATGGACGCTGAACTTTAGGAAACAAACTGAGGTTCGCTCGAGGTGAGGTTGGGGTGAAGGGGTAATTGGGTGATGGGCATTAAGGAGGGCACTTGATGTACTGAGCACTGAGTGTTCTTTGCAACTGATGAATCACTAAACTCTACCTCTGAAACTAAAAACAAAAATAAAACAGAACAAAACAACAAAAAAAAAGCATTTGTAATACCAAGCCAAGGCAAATAGTCTGTAGTTTTATAGGCTGCTACTGAAAAATCAAGAGTCACAAACCCAAGGTCATGGTCATTTCCTATGTATGCTTTTTTTTTTTTTAAGTTTCCTTGGGTCTAAGCATTCTGAGGATATACCAGTCTTCATATGTCTCCAGACAACTGCTTTGGAGACTCTTCAGAATGTCCATATGGGATTAAACAGGTTACTTCTAAGTTCAATCAGCTTTCATTGAAAGCTTAATGCTTTTATTGTTATGTACTAAAATGACAAATCATTTTTTTTATTTTGTAATATCCTGGTCAAATTATTTTTAGAATTTTTTTTTATTCAACTAATGATTCTTTACTGAAACTCTGAGAGATCACTGAACCAAATCAATTACACAAAGGTTTATTGAATGTCTACTGTTGCCCAGGATTGTATTATGCAAGAAATGTATATTGAGATTCCATGACATCAGTTTCTAAGAAAACAAAAAATACACATTGAGAATAAGTAATGAGTGTTTCTCTGAGTAGTTAAGGAGGATCCCAAGCACCAGTCCCAGGACTTGGTCCAATTTAGCAAACTTCCTGGTTTATAGATGATGATAGGCTTTTCTAGACTGTGAAGTAGTGAGATATGCTGATGATCAGGCAAAGGGGGAAAGTAGGCATTAAGAGCAAGAGAAAGGACATATTATCTTGGACAAAATAACCCAAGAAAACCTAAAGGTTGATGAGTTCTAAGGTAGCTGTTCAAACACAGAAATGGTGTGTGAAGATCTCATGAGAGACTTTAAAGACTGTTCTACATTATAACGCTGTAGTAGAAAAAGTCGTCTCAGATATTCAAGGTTACCAAGGGAAAGAGGGAAATGATTGCAGTTCCAGGCATGCTAAAGTAATAATGCTTTTTCAGTGATGTTCTTTAAAAGATAAAAACTGAGAAACAATAAAATCATAAAACAGAACATGGAGTTCACCAGCTCAGAAAGTACTAAGAGTAGAGACTTATCTTAAAGACAAAACCACGTCTTCAGAATGAAAAGACAAGCACTACTTTGCACAGTAAGGAGTAAATTCAGGAAACATAGAGGGTGAGAAAACAAAATGTATTCGACAATATTTGGCTAAATCCATGGATAATTACTCCATAATGGGCTATTAAAATAAAAAATCATGAAGCTGTTACATAGATCAACTAACAACCCCTCTGTCACCACCAGAGAGAAAAACAAAGCTATACATACCATGAATCTGCTGAGTGTGGCTTTTTAATGTCCTCTTAAGTGTGCATATAAATTTATAAACATTTGATCTTTGACTCTAAAACTATAAAATATTTGTCACATAAAATCTTTTTAAAAAATTTTATTAAAATCATCTTTGGGTGCTAAATCTATTTTCTGCATAAGTGTTTTTCCTCATGAAAATACATTATTATTCTCATGAATATTTATATACTGTGCTTGTAGATAATAAGGACTTTATGACACCTTACAGACACTTGCTACTGTGAATATAAAACATAATATCAATTTTGCTTATGGTGGAAAAAATAATATTGTTCAGTTCAAAGAAGGAGAAACAAAGTCAACACTAAGAAAATATATTCCATTGATAATAATTTGGTTTACTTTGTAAGGTAATAATTAACATTTCTTGGTACTCAATTACAATTTACAAACTGTAGTATTTACTACAAATCCTGTGAACACACAAAATATTAATATAACACTAAAAGCCAGTGTGGTTACTTTTCCTAAAATGTATGGGTCTAGATCTGAGGCTTAATTTTATTTACTCTATTTTATTAAGTACAATAATACTGAGTATTCATTTAAAATTAAAATCACATATACTTGTTACTTACAGAGAGCTTTTATATGTAATAAAGCTGTACAGTTTGGTGACATTTTACAATAAGGAGAGGATATGATCAAAACTTTGAAGGGTTTAGAATGCACAACAGTTAAGAGAGATTTTTGGAAAATAAATAATAAAAATAAAATTCTCTCAATTACATACCACTGCTCTAAAAAACAGAGAGTCTAAAGGACCATACAGTCCATAATTACTAAACATGAGACATCCCATCCTTAACATTGGAGTCAGACCACAAACGAGTCTAATATTCTACAATTCCACAGGCATCAGAAATTTAATCATTTAAAAAACAAAGCATGGAAAGTTGAAATGAGCAACATTCAGGGAAGAACAATTATCAGTTTTATTTGTTTAACCTCAGGAAGAAATCAATACAGTGACAAACTGCCTTTGTCTTAATAATTCCCACTGCTCAATCAAACAGCCCCAAAGAATATCCCCACTTAGTGTAACAGGCTTAGAATGAAGACCAGTTTTATGTATCTGAGAAAGTCTCAGAAAAAAATGCCATCCCTATGTGGATCTAGTCCTCATGTCAGCTCAGCAGAAATGGAAGCCTTGCCAGCCCAGATGCTGACCATCCAATTAGGTCAATGAAGGTATAAGCAATTTTATTATATACTGTATATCATCAATGAAGAGTATGCATGAACACACACACATACAGACATACACACCTTTATGGAAACTCTTAGGTCACAGTAAAAATCTCTAGAAACAATCCAGTCTGGAAAAAAGCATTTACTCTTTCAACAAAAAGTTAGTAAGATCTTTCTAGAGACCATCGTGTAAATTCAAAGTTGAATATGATAGAGAAAAAGAACAAATATTTATTGAGTGCTGATGAGTCAAGTACCATATTACAACCATAAGTTCATACATAATTAAAAAGAGTTAATTTTATTAACCACAGTATATAAATGAGAAATATCAAGTTCAACATCCTAAAAGATAACTTGCCCCAGATCACACAGCTAGTAAGGCACTGTGCCCTGATTCTATCTCTGATGGCTCACTCTGAGAACTATGTCACTCCATAACACATATCCTGCCTTCTGTCTGCAGGGAAATCACCAGTCACCTGGGAGTCAGGCTATTAATCAGAATCATAAGGAGACAGATTCATCTTTCCTGCATTATTATCTATCAGTCTTTTACAGCCATTCTATTTAAGGGCCTTCAGTTTTGAGCTATTTCAAATGACAGACATCTTTTGGTGGGGAGTGAGGAATGAATCAGAGAGCCCATTAATTATACAAAGTATATATTTTAAATAATACCAACTTTCTTCCAAAAGTGGAAGTTAATTTATATAACAGAAAGATATACCTGGAACTCTGCCATGGTTAACGATATTAATCTCTTTACAATATACTTTACTATCAGCAACCAATGTGCCAAAATTAACTTCTGACTCGATTTCCAATTGACAGGATGGAATCAACCTAGAGGAAGAGAAAAGTGGACACTATAATTAACAATTATACCCTCATACTTAAATCCACAGGGGGACATACATAGACACCTTTATTAATTCCTTGTAAGACACTTATGTTTCCTTACACGTCTGTTGATGGCATATTTATCAGTAAAGAGAACTGTGAAATAGACATGAAAACAAGATAATGAGATGCATTTTAACAAAGAAATCAGACTTTATGCATCTAAGAACATGGTTACCCTCTTAAGTACTCACCTTGATAGGCTACCCACATATCTCAGTAGTTTTGTTGCTCCAAGCATTCTTGGAATCTCCACCTAAACCTATAATACACTCTTTAGGCCCTCCTCAAAAAGGATGGAATTGATCTTAACAAACAAAGCAGTTTGGATGATGCCAAATCTGATGAAATAAAAGAAGGCGCTATGCTATAAAATGCCATTTGGAGACTAAAGCAAGGTCTAAGCACAAAGAGATACAATTGATTTTTCACCTGTGTCTCTAACTTAAAGGGCTCACTGTAGCATATCTATACCATATATTTCATACACCTTTTAAAAATCCATTATAATCCTATATGCATGTCTCATAAGGATATATATATATTGTATATGGCTAATTCATAATTTATAAACATCATTAAATATATTATCCTGTTTGATACTAAAAGTTTTGTGAAAGGGTAGTAAATATTATTATGGCTATGTTACAGATGAAAAGCCAAAGACTTCAAAAGTCTCAATGACTTACCTGAGAAATTATTTAGATATAATATTGGTGACCTTAGCCATGAATCTATTCTGTTAGATTTGGAGTGCATTACCCTTACAAACCTAAGGATAACAGCACCAATAATTAATAGAGTAATAACTGATCTTTACTGAGTCCTTACATACCAGACACATGATTTAAGTAATTTACTCCACATAGGATACAACCTCCAAGATATAAATACAGACACACATACACACACAATATATAAATGAAAATACCTGAACAAAATATTTACAAATGCTGCTTTATGCACTGGGTCTTCCTTCTGGCATATATGTTTATATGTGAGTGCTTGTGTATTATAAAATATGTACAGACATTCCAGAGATCAGCCAGGACTGTCCTGCATATGCTGCTTCTTTAAGAGATACCATGTTCTTCTCATAAAGACATTGTAATTTTGTAATAGGAAAAGGAAAGATCAATGACCCTAGTGTACTTAATTGCATTAATAAAGAGTTTACAGGATCTAAAGGAGGAACTCATTACACAAACAATATATGAAGCTGAACATTTTTTCAAACTATTTCTCTAGTTGGATACAGAGAAGTGTCTTAAGAATAATTTTGGGGGGCTGCCCGGGTGGCTCAGCGGTTTAGTGCCGCCTTCAGCCCAGGGCCTGATCCTGGAGACTCGGGTTCGAGTCCCACGTCAGGCTCCCTGCCTGGAGCCTGCTTCTCCCTCTGCCCCTCTGCCTCTCTCTCTCTCTCTCTCTCTCTCTCTCTCTCTCATGAATAAATAAATAAAATCTTTAAAAAAAAAAGAACAATTTTTTTAAAGATTTTATTTAGTTATTTGAGACAGAGAGAGAGAGAGAGAGCAAGTGAGGGCACAAGCCCGGGAAGAGGCAGAAGGAGAGAGAAGCAGACTCCCCACAGAGCAGGGAGCCAGACGTGGGGCTCAGTCCTAGGACCCTGGGATCATAACCTGAGCGGAAGGCAGATGCTTAACCAACTGAGCCACCCAGGCACCCTTAAGAATATTTTCTTAAGAGTCTACTCACACACACACACACACGTATATACATATGTATACATATGTATACATATACACACACACAAACACACACACACTAGTCAGAGCTTATAATATGTAACAGTTATTCTGGCTTTCCTCTTGGTTTCTCTTCGATCTGATTTTAAAAAAGTATTTTCAATAACATTTTCTTCTTATGTTAACAGAGAATTTATGTTAAGAGACAGGAGAATAGTAGTTACTAGGGCCTGGGGGTGGGAAAATTGGTGAGATGTTGGTAAAAAAAATACAAACTAGAAGATGAATTGGTTTTGAGGATCCAATGCCCAGCTTTGTGGTTACAGTTAACAACACTGCATTATGTATTTGAAAGTTGCTAAGAGACGAGATCTTAAACGTTCTCACTACAAAATGAAATAAATATGTGATGTGGTGGAGGTGTTAGCTAACAACACACTAGTAATCACATTGCAACATATAAATGTATGAAATCAACAGTAGATACAGCTTAAACTTATACAATGTTATATATCAATTATATCTCAATTTTTAAAAAGGAAAAAAAATTAAGTATCAAACTTGGTAAGTTAAATTTATATTGCATGTCTGGATAGCTCAGTAGGTTAAGCATCTGCTTTCAGTTCAAGACATGATCCCAGGGTCCTGGGATAGAGTCCCACGTCAGGCTCCCTGCTCAGCAGCGAGTCTGCTTCTCCCTCTCCCTCTTCCTCTCCCCCTGGCTTGTGTTCCCCCTCTCTCTCTTACACTCTCAAATAAATAAATAAATCTTTATAAAATAAATAAAAAATAAATTTACATTAATATAATTCATAAGAATTTTTTTACAAAAAAGTATAGATTTATGATTACAGTAAATCTATTTATATACATATCTGTATACATACTGGCTACACATATTCATATGTACATATACAAATATACATATGCATATATTATATACAAATTTAAAACATAGTTTATTGGTGATCAGCAAAAATCTTTTAAGTATAAAAATGTAACACATTAGGATATGATACTATGGTAGAGATGCTATGGAAGTACAAAACTGAGGGGGAAAAATGAGGTAAATTTTTCAACTGTTAACAAATTATTATGGTATTTCCACTTTACTGGATATATTTGAAAAAAGCATATAATTATCTTATAGTAACATTTATTATGTACAAGCAATTACATCTTTGCAACTATTCAAGCTCATACCGAAAAGCTTTAGACATTTTTAAATATGCAAGAGGGATGTAGTTTTTAGGGATACATTCTAAAAAAGTGCTCAAAATCATTGATTACATCATCTCTGCTAAAGTACAGATAATACAAACTTCTGGTTTCCTTGTACAGAGTTGTACAGAACTATAAACTCTAGAAATGGTGCAAGAGGCAAGCAAAAAATGTTCATATCAGCCTTATTTATAATAGCCAGAAACTGGAATCAGCCTGACATTCTTCAACAGGTCAATGGTTCAACAAACTGTGGTATACACATACCATGGAATAATACTCAACAATAAAAAGAAGCAAACTATTGATATAAACAAAAACTTTGTTGAATCTCCAGGGAATTTTGCTGAGTGAAAAAAAAATCAATCTCAAAAGGCTATATAACATATTTCATGGGGCATTGGGTGGCTCAGTGGTTAAGCATCTGCCTTTGGCTCAGGTCATGATCCCACAGTCCTGTGGGATGGAGCCCCACATCGGACTCCCCGCAGGGAGCCTGCTTTTCCTTCTGCTTATGTCTCTGCCCCTCTCCCTGTGTCTCTCATGAATAAATAAATAACATCTTCTAAAAAAATAAATAACAATTTTGCATGACAAAATTTTAGAGATGGAAGACAGAACAGTGGTTTCCACAGTGTAGGGATAGGTGTGAAGCAGAATGGAGGTGGATGTGGTTATTAAAAAGTTAACAGGAGAGATCTTTATGGTATTGGAACAGCTGAATATCTTGACTATGGTGGTGGATACAAAACCCTACACACGTAATAGAATTGTACAGAACTTAAAAACTTAACACGCACAGATACACACACACATACACATCTTCCTTCAGCCCCTTCCATCATACTTTAAGAGAGTAGTGTTGTCTTTATTTTGCAAATGTGATAAGCAGCTGACCTCTGATAAGAGAGGGCATACATTATGGGGATAAGACAAAATTCCTGTTTTCAAAGGAAGAAGTATCTTCAACTCTTCTCTCTATATACAGTACAAAAACAAATCTAAGTGCAACTCATAGTTATATCAAGGTGCAGAATGAACCAAAAATGGCAGTAGTTAAAATAAATTATAAAAGGTAAATTAAGGCAGTGCCTGGATGGCTCAGTCAGTTAAGTGTCTGCCTTCGGCTCAGGTCATGTTCCCAGGGTCCTGGGATCAAGCCGCTTGTGGTCGCTCTTGCTATCTCTGTCACTATCTCTGTATCTCTCTCTAATAAAATCTTTTTTTTTTTTAAGTAAATTGAGTATGTGTAATAGGCTAATAGCTTATCCCTTTACTATCATGTGTCAGCTGTTTGATTTCTTTATAGAATGCAGTGCTGTGCTTAATCAGAACTTCTCAAAAACATGGAGAACCACATAACTGCAGGTCTAAATTTACTTTATAAAAATTTTTAAAATGCAAGGGAAATTATAAAAAGGCATGTCTAATAGCAATATTAATACTAATATTCCAATATTAATTCTGCTGGTGTTAGACAAATAGACACAAAAGAAGAATATCTATGGAATCACATTTTGCTAAGGAAAAGGTGGCTTTATATGTGTATGAAAATGAATAAAAAATACAATTTTTCACACTAGTCTTAACAGGTAATTTTATGATGAACAAAAGTACACTTTTTTCAACATAAAATGAAAATGGCAATTTCCTGGTCAAATAAATAATTTGTATCAAAGTTAATCTCCAAATCAGTTACAGTTGATCCTCGGACAACACAGGTTTGAACTCAGTGCACTTACATGCAGATTTTTTTATAATACAGTACTATAAATGCATTTTCTCTTCCTTATGATTTTCTTAAAATTTTCTTTTCTCTAGCTTATTTTATTATAAAATTACAGTATATAAGACATATAACATATACAATATGTCTTAACTGACTGTTATCAATAAGACTTCTAGTCAACAGTAGGCTATTAGTAGGGAGAGTCAAATGTTAATACACAGATTTTCAATTGCACGAGGGTTGGCAGCTCTAACTCCTACATTGTTCAAGGGTCAACTGTACTTACCTCTGTGTTATATTCATTATATCAGTCCACATTTTTCAACCAATCTCAAAAGAGTACAATTTAGATTTTTTTAAGTCAAACATCTGCATTATTTAAAATTTAGTGAAGTAATCATGGCAATAATTAAATTAAATTATGGATACAAGTTCACAATCCATTTAAGAATATAGTCATCATAAAAATAGAGAGTAGAATGGTGGTTACCAGAGCCTAGGGCGTGGGGAAATTGGGGAGATGTTGGGCAAGGATACAAATAGGGAACTAGTAGATAAATAAGTCCTGGAAAGCTAATGTGCAACATAATGATTATAGTCAACAACATCATATTATAAACTTCAATGTTACAAGGAGATTAGATCTTAATTGCTCCCACCACAAAAAAGAAATGGTGACTATGTAATGTGATAGGGGTATTAGCTCACCTTAGAGTGGTAATCATATTGCAATATATAAATATATCACACCAACATGCTAACTTAAACTTGTACAATGCTTTGTGTCAATTGCATTTCAATAAAACAAAGAAAAGTAAGATGAGAAGGAGCAGCCATTGAAAAAGTATAGTATCAAGGAAGTCAAGAGAATAAAGTGGCACAAGAAGGCAATAATGGTTAATAGTGTCAAATGCTGCTGAGAAATGGAGTAAGGTAAAGATAGGAATTACCAACAGATTGGCAACACGCAAGAGGTAATTCACTGGAAAGCTCAGGAAGACAACCTGTCTGGGGTTTTGAAGTGAGAGTAGAATGTGAGACTGTAAAGACAGTAATAGAGCTTTATTTAATAAGTTTTGCCATCAAAGGTACCAAAAAAACATGGTAGAAATAAAATAGGATGTGAGCCAAGGGGAAAAAACAGAATACATGCAATTATTGAATGTTTTTATTTAAAAATACCAGAAAGCTTGGGGTACCTGGGTGTCTCCATGTGTTGTTGGAATCTTGATTTAGGCTCAGGTCATGATCTCAGGGTCATGGTATTGAGCCCCGCAGGAAAGGCTCCATGCTCAGCAGGAAGTCTGCTGGATATTCTGTCCCTCTCTCTCCCTCTGCCCCTACCCTGCTTGCATGTGCCCTAGCTCTCTCTCTCTAAACTAAATAAGTAAATAGAGGTGCCTGGGTGGCTCAATTAGTTGAGTGGCTCTTGATTTTGGCTCAGGTTATATCAGAGTCATGGTATTGAGCCCAGTTGTGGGCTCAGCAGAGAGTCTGCTGGAGATTCTCTCTCTCCTTCTCCCTATGCCTTTCCCCACCCCCATGCTCGCTCACTCGCTCTCTCTCTGTAAAATAAATAAATCTTTAAATAAATTTTTTTTAAAAATTAAAAATACCAGAAAACCAGTCCTCCATTTGTTTTAAACACCATAGTTTCTTAAAAATTTGTCCTTTAAGTTTGGCTGTAAGGAAACTATGGATACAACAAGCCCTATTGTCCAGAGAAAATACAAAATATTACTTTGACCCTTATTTTCATTTGAAGAATGCTGAAAACGTCAGCATAAAATATGGAGAATACATACCCTATTAGAGGGATCTCTATTGTTTTATTTCCTATTGAAATAAGTAGCTGGTCAAAAGTGTCTTCATCTTTATCTGGATGGTATTCCACCATCGCTGTCATCTGAAGTCCAGAAGCAAGTGCTTTATCCAGATTGGTCAACATCAATTTGAACTTTAGTGGAAGGAAAAAAAAATCAAATGAAACATCTTAACTCCTAATACGGAAATAATGTGAGCAACAGCAGTTAGAAGTATACATTATTTCAAGAGTTAGGTCAATGAGTTAGGTCAAGAGTTAGGTCAATACATAGACAATATTCCTTCCCTAAAGGAAAAGACTTAATTATCATATATGAATGTGTCAGATTCTAGATCCTGCAGATATGCTTCTAACAGAACATGGACTGAGGGACACCTGGGTGGCTCAGCGGTTGAGTGTCTGCCTTTGGCTCAAGGCAAGATCCCAGTCCGGAGATCGAGTCCCGTATCGGGCTCCCTGCAAGAAGCCTGCTTCTCCCTCTGCCTATTTCTCTGCCTCTCTCTCTGTCTCATGAATAAATAAATAAAAACTCTTTAAAAAAAAAAGCAGTACATGGACTGAAACTGACAATGCAGTCAGGTGAGAATCATGTAAATGCTCATAGACTCCTTTCAAAGTCTGAGGTACTTAAATAGAGAAAAAAGGGAGAGCAATCTAAGAAAAATGTTGCTCAATCATCTATATATACATAACACACACATACTTACATATATACATATGTATGTATACACATATACATATAGCATTTTTAAAAGATTTTATTTATTTGAGAGAGAGAGCAGGACTAGGGGTAAAGGCAGAGGGGGAGGGAGAAGCAGACTCCCCGTTGAGCAGGGAGTCCCATGGGGAGTGCTCAGTCCTGCAACTCCAGGATCACGACCTGAGCTGAAGGCAGTTAACCAACTGAGCCTCCCAGACACCCCCATATAGCATTTTATATAGTTTTTGCATGGGGACTTAGAATCCATAATCTGGAGGAAATATAAAAAATGAATAGGGCACCTGGGTGGCTCAGTGGTTGAGCATATGCCTTTGGCTCAGGTCATGATCCCAGGGTCTTGCTTCTCTCTCTGCCTATGTCTCTGCCTCTCTCTGTGTCTCTAATGCATTAAAAACAAAAACAAAAACAAAAACTGAATAGAATAAGGAGGTTTTATTCCTTATTTTCTCCAACACTTTCATTTTTGTAAACCATTTGCTAGACTCCAGGAAAAATATGAAGGGAGAAAGAGAAGAACTACTATGTGTTGGGCTCTCAATAGGTCAAGCAATTTTTCTAAATTTTATTTACTTATTCATGAGAGACAGAGGCACAGGCAGAGAGAGAAGCAGGCTCCATGCAGGGAGCCTGACGTGGGACTCGATCCCCGATCTCCAGGATCAGGCCCTGGACTGAAGGCGGCACTAAACCGCTGAGTCACCAGGGCTGCCCAAGGTCAAGCATTCTCCATCTCTTATCTCACACCATATAGTTCTGCAGTCCTATAAGGCTGATGTTAAGGCTCCCAGAATATAGATGAGGAAACTGGGACTTGTAGAAGTTAATTAATGTCTAATGTCACTCTGACAGTGAGGATTCAAATCACACATCTATCTGACTCTAAAGTGCAAGCTCTTTCCCCACAACTAGAAAGAGTCCCTCTCCTGAATATATAATCTCCTTAAGGAAGTAGACTATATACCTCTAGAAAGTTAAATAATACAAGCCAAGGACTAATTAATTAAGTGTCTTATGGGTAAATGAGACATAAGTAATGGAAATCCATGAAAAAAACATGATTATTATGGGCCAGAAAGGAGTGTACTTGGCCTAGGTTTAGAGAATGGTTGTGAAAGATGAGAAAGTAAGGTGCTCCCTGTGGGGGCAAGAATATCTCAGATGCAAACAGTGAAAAGAATAAGCAAAATAGGGGCACTTGGCTGGCTCAGTAAGGCTCCCTGCTCAGTGGGGAGTCTGCTTCTCCCTCTCACTCTGCCCATTCCCCTGCTCATGCTTTCTCTCTCTCAAATAAATAGAATCTTAAAAAAAAAAAAAAAGAACAAGCAAAATAGTCTCCCAGCAGGCAACTAATAAGCTACCCTTGCTGGGCAAAGAGCTTCAATCAGTAACAAGGGAGGTCTGTTGAAATTAATTATTCAGAGCTTTTCAAAATGCCAGGCTGAGTCTAAGGAGTACTTTCCAGCAATGAAGGACATAGGGCAATGGAGTGATTTTGTTGAACAGTCTGAAAGCTTCATACTTCCAGCAAACTTCTGATACCTTAAAACCATCACAGTCCAACTCTCAAACCCCCTGCAATTACATAACAGCAAGAAGACAAGCGATCAATTATTCCCTGCATAAGCCTTGGAGTGTTAGAAGTACACAAATTGGGTGTGACTATCTTTAAAGAAGCTGTATCTTCAAGAAGAAAAACCAGGATGGGGAGCCTGGGTTGCTCGGCTCATTAACTGTCTGCCTTCAGCTTGGGTCATGATCCTGGGGTGCTGGGATGGAGCCCCATGTGGGGCTTCCTGCTCAGTGGGGAGTCTGCTTCTTTGCCCTCTGCCCCTCCCCTGCTCATGCTCACTCTAAAATAAAATCGTTTCAAATAAATAATTTTTAAAAATTAAAAAAAAAAAAAAAGGAAAACCAGGGCTTCAGCAGCATGTGCTCCTGGTCAAACTACAAGTTGCTGAGTCCTCTGAGCTTAACACAAAGGTGTATAAGGCACCATCCCTACCTAGAAGCTAATGGTAGGAGGCACCACTGAGGTAAAACTAACATTACTAGATGTCATGGGGACCCAAGTCCAAACTATAATAAATGTTTATTAATTCAACTGGTATCCAGTAAAGAAGAAATAATTTGGAGATAATATGATGAGATTTAGAGAGTAAAAGAGAACTCACTTAGACCCTCAAAGATGGGTGAGCTTTGGAAAAGGGTGATTCTTGCAGGAGGTGGGAATGAAAACATGGGTCAAAAGAAAAAGGAGTCTAGGGGCGCCTGGGGGGTTCACTCAGTTAAGCATCTGCCTTCGGTTCAGGTCATGATTGTGGGATCCTGAGACCCAACTCTGCAGTGTAGCTCCCTGATCAGCGTGGGGCTCCCTGCTCTGCGGGAAGCCAGCTTTTACCTCTCCTCCCTGCGTGTGCTTTCTCAAATAGATAATAATAAAAAAAAAAATCGTATCTCAATCTCACTCTTATTTTAGATCATGTGTATGAGTGAATGTTTACTATGATCACCTGTTATCAGGAGACTTGATATAGGAAAGGATAAGAATTTTTGACATGTAAGTGATAAATAAGTTGATTTTTTAGTGGAACATTCCTAATGATAAATAGTATTGAATGCAGCTGGACTTATAGGTACAGAAATAGAAAAGTATCTATGATCTTTTGGTTAAAATGACATATTTGTATACACATAGGAGAATGTATAGTAGTGATTAGAACAGCAAGAAAAAGGCCTTTCATGTTCTACTTTGTACACTTAAAAAAATTGACGTACCATTTACCTAATACACAAATCTCGAAGGTAAAGTTAGATGAATTTTTATATAAACACACCCATGTAGCCACCATTTGTGTCAAATCGTAGAATATTTCCACCACTCTAGAATGTTCCCTTAAGTACCTGGAATAATCACACCATGGGAGTGACCACTGTACTGATTTAAGATTTTATTTATTTGAGATAGAGAGGGAAAGAGCGTGGGGGGTGGGGGAAGGAGGGCAGAGGGGGCTCTATCCCAGGATCCTAACTTGAGCCGAAGGCAGAACCTTAACTGACTCGGCCACGCAGGCGCCCCAAGATGGAATTCTGTCCACTATGAAATCAGAAGATGGGGACAGCGTCTCAGAACATTAATTTTGCTGATGACCTGTACCGACACCCCCCTCCCCCAGTTTCTAAGTCCTCTGAGGGTAGGGCTGTCTACCCTCATTCATGTTATATTCCTCACACCTACTGCCTATTACATAGTAGGTGTTCAACAAATGTTAGACTACGAAATAATAAACCTTTCCACTCTCCTAGAGTATCTCAGGCGCTTCATGATTCAAAGGGGAGTGAATAGAGCATTTTGTGGATGTGACTCTGCAGTGTGTAAGCAAAAATTCTGCGCTGTTGGGACACAGACACGGGACCCCCTCTCCCCTCTTTCCAAACCCAGAAGGATGAACTTGGGAGGTTCCAGGTCGACTTTCCCTCACCCTGTCTCCCCAAACCACAACACTCACAAAACAAGGCAAAGCAAAACAAAACAAAAAGGCTAGCACACGTCAACACGGACACCTAAATCGCCGCTCGCTCCGGGGAAGGTCAATCCTGCCCCCACTCCCGCAGGAGCCGGACGGCCTCTCTCGGACAAAGCGGCGCCCCCCCCCCAAGGTGGGGAGGCGTTCTCGGAGCCCCCACTCTCCTGAGGTCCTGCTCCAGCACCCCCCAGTGTGTTACCTGTGGCTTGAGGGGCTCCTGAAACCGGATTTTCTGGTTGGAACGGCCGAGATTGTGCACGGTAAGTGGGAGGCGGTACACCCTCCCGGCCAGCGCGTCCAGGAACTTCACCTCCGAAGGGGTCACCCGCAGCTGCACCTCCTTCTTTAGAGCCTCCCCGTCCCGGGGGACCAGGGAGCCCCTCTCGGCCTCCATGGTGGCCCCCTGGGTGACCTGCAAACGGCAGCCGACTTGACCTACAGAGGGCCCGCGCGGACGCCGTCGCTAGGCAACCGACGGACGCCGCGCGCTCGCCCAGCTCCACCCCCCGGTGCCGCCTAAACTTTGTGAGTCGCTTTCGCGAATGGAGAACGCTGGCGTGGGGGAAAGAACGCAGGGATCGCAGCTGTCGCCAGGGAAGCTGCAAACGTTCTAGGACTGCCCAAATCCCAGAGCCATCTCACTTTCTCATGGCCTAACAGAATTGTAAGATGGCCCTGGGGGGTGGGCGTTTTCCTGGACCTCTCTCAAGACAAAGCTTAAAGAGCAGTGGAAGTGATGTGCCCACGGAGTCTCTTAAAGCGGCAAAATGTAACAGTAACGGAGGAATTCAATGGAAGCAGAGTCAGGCCCCCTGGGTGTCCTGCTCCTCGGCCTTTAGGCTCTCGTAACTAAAACTGTCGGAGCAATCCTCTGGGTCTTTTGTTAAAATGCAGATTTTGTTTCAGTAGATCTGGGGCAGGACCTAAGAATCTCTATTTGTAACAAGGTTCCAGGTGATTCGAACGCGGCAGGTCCAGGGAACACATACTGAGTACAGAAGCTTTACAAGTTTTGTTAACCACTCTAGGTTTGGGGGGATTTTTAAAAGATTTTATTTATTCATTCATGAGAGACACAGAGAGGCAGAGACATTGGCAGAGGGAGAAGCAGGCTCCCTGTGGGGAGCCCCAGGCGGGGCTGGATCCCAGGACCCCAGAATCAGGCCCTGAGTCAAAGGCAGAGGGGCTCAGCCGCTGAGCCACTCAGGCCTAACTCAGGTTAGGCGTCTCTAACCACTCTAGGTTTTAAATTTCTTCATTTGTGAAACCAAGATGCTGCTCAGAAGACTGAGATCAAAACTCTTCATCTCTAGTTAGATGAGCACCTTTCCAACAAGTCCAGATTCACACTGCCCAGTCCCTACTCTCTCTTCATTCTTTATCTGCTGTGATGGTTTTAGGGTTTTAAAACATTACATGAGTGGTATTTCCCTGCCTTAAATCTGCCTCTTATCATGACTTTACAACATGCTGCTTCTATGAACCTTTATTAATTTGGAGTCAAGCTCTGCAGATATACTTATATACTGTGTAATTATATAGATATATAAATGTATTTGTATATAAATATATATATACACTCACTATATATATATACACTATATGAAGTAAAATGAAGTAAATATGAAGTAAAATGTCTGATTTCTAGTTCACATGGCAAAATGTACACTCCATAGATAGCAGTTACATTTTCTCTTAAATTCAGATTAGAAGAATGGTCAAGTCTGCGGTGGGCATTTAGAAGGTCTCTCCTGAACTTCCAAGTCTCCATAACTGTATAGTTCATTATTCATTATAATAAGGGGTAACTTATTTATCCTATTGGTACTGTGGGAATCTTGGAAAACCCTTATGGGAAAGACTTTGAAAGTTTTTTTGAAAGAGGAGTCTGAATACAATCCAGGAAAATCTATTATAGTGGTTAGAGTAGTGACTGACAAACAAGAGCTATTGAGAGAAGATAAACAGATCTTCCCTGAACACAAGACTATTAAAAATTTGGTAATTGATGTGTTTAAAAAATAATTTGACGGTGGATAGTCATAATGAAATTCACTAAGGTTACATATGATTAAAGTTTCATCCAGATAATGAAAAGCCATGCCAATGAGAATAAACTGATGGCACTAATGCCCAGATAGAATAGAATAGCATGACTTGGATAACAGTGACAAGGACCAAGAATTTTTGTCCCATTCAAGGTACACCTAGCTGGATTAAGAATCAAATTGACAAGAGACAGATTAACAGGAGACAATCAAATTTAAAGTATACATACAGGGAACCCACTGGACATGGAAATTCCAAAGACAGTCAGGCAAAATGAGGTATATATGTCATCCTGAACTGAGGAGTAGGGGTAGGGCTCTGAGACTTCAAAGGGAAGGAATGTACCTCACAGGGTGGTAAGAAGAGCAGATGTTTGGAAATTAGATGTTTCTCCTGCCATACAGATGGATCACCCAAATAAAATTTATCTCTGCTAATGACCATTATTCTGTGAAAAACTCTCATTTAGATTCCTCTATGTGGCTAAGGGAGGGGCAAAAGCTTCTCTTGAGTTCACTGGTCTCAATTGCCTTCAGCCCAGAATAATCCTCATGTCAAAATAGCCATCATAGGGGCAGCCGACCTTCAGCCCCTACAGTTCCTTCTTCTGAAACTTTCCGGAAGTTTCACATATTGAAAGTTGAGCTAGTAGGTAGTATTATTTCATTGAACCATCTCTTAGTCCTCACAGTAGGTCACTTCAGTCAAACTTATTTCAGGAGGCAGTGATGCAGGTGTATTCCCAAAGGTAGGCCTATGGTTCAAGTAATCAGGGATTAAATAAAAGGTATGTCTATGGAGACAAAAGAAAAATAATGGTTATTGATTGTTTCAAACATTAAGCCAGTTTCTGAGTTCTGAGGGTAGCCAGTTGAGAAGACTTCTAGATGTCTTGACTTAAAGCCTCTCCAGATAGAGTGAGGGCAAGTAGTGGCAATCCCACAGATCTTCCTGGTTTGTAGTTCAAATGTCTGGCAATCTCTGAGTGGCCTACTGAGCAATAGGCATGAAGATTATCTATTTATGAGCTATTGTGGGGATTTCTCTGAAGTTAACATCAAGTCATTTGTATTTAGTTTGCAGGACTTCAGGGGAAAAGGCAGTTTTACTTCTCAAATGATTCCAAGTCAGAAAAATGGGAGAAAAATCAAAATGTTAGTTTGGAGAGTTCTGGCCAGTCATTGGGGCACAGTAGAAGAAATCAGAATCTAGTCCAGTTTAGAATGAATAGTATTAAAATCTAATATCCCCCCCAAAGATATATTATTGAAATATATATTCTCTCTATAAATTACCCTCATTTTTAACAAAGACAGCCAAATTAACACAAATTTGTTTGCAAAATAAGTCATTTCAAAAAACCGTAGCCTTTCTCTCTCAAGTAAACATAATCTTTTTAAAAATTTAAAAAATAGATATAAAAACACACACTCAAAAAAACCCCATGGCCTGATTATTTGCATAAGTGCAACAAAAACAGTGGTTCATTATATAAGCTTTTAAAAGCCTGCTTTGCTGGAATTTTTCATAAAGAATCGCTAGATTGAGATTTTAATAGCCTCTCAACACCAAAAGCCAAGCCAAATATTTGCCATCAGACTTTGCCTGTAATACATTTAGATTTGGATGAATTCCTCTTTTTGGAGGTCCCCAAAATATCCTGAGGTTCCTGCACCTGCCCGGAAGTGGCCTTCTATTTTTTTTTTAAGGTTTTATTTATTTATTCATGAGAGACACACAGAGAGAGACAGACACATAGGCAGAGGGAAGAGCAGGCTCCCTGTAGGGAGCCTGATGTGGGACTCCATCCCTAGACCCCCAGATCACGACCTTAGCCAAGAGCACCTCTCAACCACTGAGCCACCCAGGTGCCCCAGGAAGTGACCTTCTTTGCTCACCTGGTAAGGCTGCTGGGACCTCTGTAAGCAAGGTATCAGGCTGAGATTTCCAAGGGGCTTTATTGGCTCCATAAAGTCAACTTTAGTTCTTTAAAGCTATCCGGTCATATCTGAGATTGTACATGTCATTCACCAGTCAAAGTCTTGGTGAAATAACCTGTGTTTCCGATTGTGTCCTGTCATAAGGAGAACAGATTCTTATTGAACTTATGCAAATAAATATATTGCCATAAAAATATGAGAGTTCTCTCTGAGAGTTTCTGAACTCTGTAGGATTCACGTAGGGAGAAAAAGTAAATGTTCAAATTTGTTCACAAAGGTGTATTTTATCAAATTGCTGTAAGTCTGCTTAAGAGAAAAAGTTTACTTAAATCTGGAAAAAATAAAACATTTTTTAAAAGTCAGCAATGTTTCAAACAAGAGGTCATAAAAAGTTTAGTTATCTTCTTCAGTTCATTCAATCTGTGTTATTAATTATTGTTCTGCTTCACTCTAATTTATCTATGAGCTTCAGAAATTTTTACTTAGTTCAGTTTATGATCTTAAGATTATCAGAAACCTGTACTCCGAGTTTTTTTCAATGAGTCTCATTGAAGGTGAAGCAAACTGCAGGGAGTTTTTGTAAAGGCACCTGAGTAAAAGTATAACTGTCTGTAAATGATAAAAGACTTGGTTACATATATGATAAAGCCATGGTTACATATATGATTGGAGATCATTACAATGAAATTGACAAATTTGGCTATTTTTCTGACACATATCACTTCAAGATAATGATATCCCAAGATATCAGATTGCTAGGAGTTTCATATAATTCTTAGAAGATTTATTTTAATATATCTTCATAAATATAATCTAAGAGGGTTTACTATAACTTCTTGAACAATGTTGCCTTGTAATTTAACATACCCAATAAGGCTATTTAATTTCTCACATTTTTTAAATTTTTAAATTTTTTTCGATTTTATTTACTTATTCATGAGAGACACAGAGAGAGAGAGGTGCAGACACAGGCAGAGGGAGAAAGGCTCCATGTAGAAAGCCCCATGCAGGACTCAATCCCAGATCTCAGGGATCATGCCCTAAGCCAAAGGCAGACACTCAGCCACTTAACCACACAGGCATCCCTCACATTTTTTTTTTTAAATGTTCCAGTAGTCGGCTGGAAATTTTCGGCTAGATTGTGCTCAAAAGACTTCATGTTAAAATCTGATTTTCAGAAGTATGTGAAAAAATATCAAAAGTTTTGAACATTTGATTGAATAGGATCACAAATCATTACAAAACAGTATTTAATTATCCATTTAACCAAAGAGACAATAAAATATATCAAAGGCAAAGAGAGGTTACATAGTTGTGAGCAAAATTTTGCTCTTTTAACATTCAGACTCCGTTTTGTTAAACAAAGACCTGAAAAATATAGGAAATTATTTTAACAAACAGAATCATTGTGTTTTAGGCAGGTAACTTAAAAATTAAAGAAAAAGTTTTATTTATAATTTCTTATAAAGGTGTTAGGGAGGAAGAATTTACTCTGCCTTTTAAGGTCCCTCTAGTTGGACTAAAAATCAAATTGTCATGAGACAGATGAGCAGGAGAAAATCAAATTTAATACTGTGTACATATGTACAGGGAATCCACATAAACATGGAAATGCAAAAAAAACAAGCAACATAATGCTTATATAGACGAAGGAGTGGGATAGGGGTCTGAGGATACAAATGGGGAGACCAGTAGCAAGAAGGTGAAAGAAGGTGCATGAAAAACAAAGTTTCCCCTATTATGCAAATACATTTCTTAGGTAAATAAGAATCTCTGTTAATAGCTCCCTTCCTGATACAAGCAGTTGAGGGGAAGGTAAAGAGCTAGGTTTTCATTACTTTTAATTTAAAATAATGTTCATGCCAAAGTGGCCGATCTTGAGGCTGCCTATCTTTGGCCCCTAGTAAGAGCAGATCAATATTTCAAAGAACTTCATACTTTTAAGAACAAGAAAACAAAAACTTTGAATCAGTGTACTTTTGAAATTAAAACACATTTATTTATTATTTTTTCTTTAAGTTTTATTTATGTATTCATGAGACACACAGAGGGATGCAGAGACATAGGCAGAGGGAGAAGCAGGCTCCTCGCAGGGAGCCAGATGCAAGACTCCATCCCAGGACCCCGGGATCATGCCGGAGCCGAAGGCAGACACTTAACCACTGAACCACCCAGGTGTCCCCACATTTACTTATTTAAATTTATCTTATCATTCTTTCTCCAAAAACCTTCTACAACTTTCTTTTTCTACATTCAGATTTTGTCCTAAATTTTTACTCTTTATTTATTTATTTTTTAATTTTTACTCTTTAAATGACCAGTGTCACTTTAGCACAAAATTATTTTCATTTCCCTCAACTAACACATATTTTGATTCCTCCTATTTTTCTTACCAAAACCACATATCTTATTTTCCTCACAACCAGAGTTCTTTTCCTTACCTCTGGTAGTCTTGATTACATATATTAGAATTCTTAAGGCTTAGAAACGTTAATTTCTACCAAAAACTAAGTAGTAAGCAATTGTGAACTCTTACATCGGAATTCTTTATATTGGCAAACTTATGAATATATTCTATGATGTAGGAAAGAAATATTAGGGTTTGACGCCAATGGGCAAGAAAGAATTCCTGAAATACCTTTAGTGTAAAAAGATGGTTTTATTAAAGCACGGGGACAGGATCTGTGGGCAGAAAGAGCTTCACTGGGGTCATGAAGAGTGGCCTGTTACATACATTCAGATTGGGAGGGGTTTAGGGAGAGTGCAAGCCTCCCATATTTTAGACACAAGGTTTCCAAAACCTTGTGGATCCTGAGGAGGCTAGCTAGTGTTAGGAAAAGGTCATTTATTACTGTTTAGTAAAAACTCACTCTTGAGACCCTTCAGATATGTATCGGTAGTTCATATGCTTAGAGGATGATCGCCAACATGTATTTTTTTGGGGGGGGGTAGAGATAAAGGAAGTTTCTAAAGGAATTTTTATATGTTAAAGTAGACTTACAGGATCCTGGAAGTCTGGTCTAAGATTGCATTTTGCCCTTAGCAAAGTATTAACATCGAGGCAGCTGAGTCCCTAGACGAATGTCACTCTGCCCGTTTCAAGGACTTGTCAGTGGGCTGTAAATTGTAAGGAAATTTAATATTTTTTCTTCTACTTTTGTTTCCCACATCATTTAATGGGTTTTAGAACTGTTTTTTCATAATATGATCTTTCAGTGAAGCATAAAACATGTTTACTAATGGGCTCAAATTTATCTTTTGTTTTTTTTTTTTGTTGTTGTTGCTAAAGATTTTATTTATTTATTCATGATAGACATAGAGAGGCAGAGACATAGGCAGAGGGAGAAACAGGCTCCCTACAAGGAGCCCAATATGGGACTCAATCCCAGGACCACGGGATCGTGACCTGAGCCAAAGGCAGACGCTCAACCACTGAGCCACGCAGGTGCCCCTATCTTCAGTTTCTCTATAAAAAGGCAAAAGTTGATAAACCATGTTCAATACTTAATGTTTCATTATTTTATCTTATTTGGAAATGATCTAGATTATTGATGAATTTATGTTACTCATCATTTAACTTAGTAAGACTTTATAGCTCAAGATACCAAAGATTTTGGAAGCTATTTAAAAGTTTACTTACAAATCTTTTAATCTTACATCTATTTAATTTACTTGTTCTTAACAATTATGCTTAGACTACCCACAAAACTTCACAAGGTTTTAAAGTCAAATATTCTACCTTTTTTTTTTTGCTGACAAATTTTGCAACAGAGATACTGTGAACTTATGTGACTTTTAGTAAACACAAGCAGAATAAAAGTTTTATTTTTAATGCTGATACCTCTAATGCTGATATCTCTAAAGACATGTTTATTTTAATTAAACCAACAACCCTAAGTAAGCTTCTATACTGAATATTTTCCCAGATCACGTGAACTTGAAAAACATTTAGATTAGTTTGAGTTTTAGAATATCCAATCCTTACAAGTGCTTACCTTCAAACCAACTAAATAGAGCTCTTTTATTAATTATTTTTAGCAAGATCATCTGAAGGTAGAAAAATATCTCACATTTAGATCATACATGGACACACACAAATAATATACAGACAAGTTGTTACTAATATTTGTGGAAAGGACATTATAGGCCCAATTTTTCAATACTTTCATATTATTTATTTATCTTTATTAAAAACTTTCCCCTAAACTTTGCATGTCAAACAATGGCTCTTAGGTCTCAGAGAAGATGAGGTTTGAAAATTTATATCACAAAGGCACAGGGAAAGTGTCTTCCCCCCCCCCCCGCCCCCCCATGTGGATATCTGGAGCATATCTCTGTTTATCAGAGGTGCTAGGGTCTGGGCATAAGAGCTCTTTCAGCCATTTGTATTTTTTAAGGGCTCTTTCCCCTTTTTTCCCCTCAAGTCTCAGGAGATTGTGATCTGTGTTTATATTTAAAAGATATGACAGAAAAGATATGGCAGCCCGGGTGGCTCAGCACTTAAGGGCAGCCCAGGTGGCTCAATGGTTTAGCACCACCTTCAGCCCAGGGCCTGGTCCTGGAGACCCAGGATCGAGTCCCATGTCAGGTTCCCTGTATGGAGCCTGCTTTTCCCTCTGCCCGTGTCTCTGCCCCTCTCTCTCTCTCTGTGTCTCCCATGAATAAATAAATAAAATCTTTAAAAACAATAAAAGATATGACAAAAGTAATTATTTAAAGGGACAGAGAAAGAATGTAGAAATATTGTTTTCTAGAGTTTCAGGGTAATTGCTATTTAAAATTTACCTTTTTTGTATTAATTTTTAATAGACAATACAGGTACATGCTACAAAATTCAAAAAGAATATATAAGCAGCTATCATTGCCAGACTACTCTATGCCTATATAAGCATATATGTTCCTGTTTTCTAGCAACATTATTTTTTTTAGGTTTTTATTTAAATTCCAGTTAGTTAACATACAGTGTAATATCAGTTTCAGGTGTACAATATGTGACTCAACACTTCAATACATCACCCAGTGCTCATCACAGCAAGTGCCCTCCTTAATCCCCTTCCACTATTTCACCCATCTTCTACCTACCTCCCCTCTGGTCACTATCAGTTTGTCCTGTGTAGTTAAGAGTCTGTTTCTTGGTTTACCTTTCTCTCCCTCTCTCTTTTTTCACTTTTTCTCATTTGTTTTGTTTCTTAAATTTCACCTATGAGTGAAATCATGTGGTATTTGTCTTTCTCTGACTGACATCTTTTGCTCGGCATAATACTAACTCCATCCATGTTGTTGCAAATGGCAAGATTTCATCCTTTTTAATGGCTGGGTAATATTCCAGTGTGTGTGTGTGTGTGTGTGTGTGTGTTTCTTTATCCATTCATCAGTGGGTGGACACTTGGGCTATTTCCATAATTTGGCATTGCCCTCCAGCCTCTATCCTAGCCAAGTCTGTTGACCTTTAAAACTCTACTTTTTAGGGGCACCTGGGTAGCTCAGTGAGTTACGTGTCTGCCTGTGACTTAGGTCATGATCCTGGGGTCCTGGGATCAAGCCCAACATCTGACTCCCTGCTCAGCGGGCAGTCTGCTTCTCCCTCTGCCCCTCCCTGTCCCCATGGTCTCTCTCTCTCTCTGTCTCTGTCTCTCAAATAAATAAATAAAAACCTTAAAAATAAAACAAACTCCAGGCTTTAAGCCCTGCTGGTTGCAAGAACTCATGAAATTCAGTCCATCTTATTTTCCAAGCCAGTGGCTCTAGGGAAATGTTCTTGGGCTCCTCTTTCTCCCTTCTCTGTGACCAGGGCTTCCTCCCCTCTGCAGCAACCAGAATCTGTTTCTCCCTTCAACCACATCTTGGCACTTCCTACCTTCTTCAATGTGGCCTCTTGTCTCCCTTTAGTTGTAGAATTTGTTCTGTCAGTTGTCAGGTCTATTTCTAGGGTATTTAGGATGACTTGATAGTTATATTTGTAGGATGAAGGGAGCCTAGGGTCCTCCTATTCCACTGCCATCTTCGTGTTTCTCCCCTCTTTATTTTTAAAAGTACAGAACAATTTTGTTCCAATATCCTGATCTTTTATGATATTCACAAACATTTGGACTGGAATAGGTAAAGTTTGGCTATTAGTCAAGGTAGATGGGCTTTAACTTGTTTTTAGAGATGTAGTTCTGGTTTTGTAGAGATTTGTGAGGTAAAGAAGTTATTCCTAATTCCCCAAAGATCTGGGTTGCAACATGAATATCAAGAGACTGGCTCATCTTTTTAATGAAATTTGCTTCTTTATATAGGGAAAATTTTTAACTAAAAGGGGGAACTGAAAGCTTTATGCTTTTGTAAAGTCTGTGTAAATCATTTTAACAAAAGCCTTTTTCCTGAGTGCATAACTTAAACTTGACTTCTGTTAGCCTCTGAATATTGGCCTTTTGCAAATCATGTGTAGGAAGGCCCGGGAAAAATTCTGATCATCTATATCCTCTGTGAAGGGAAGATTGTAAATATAGTCAAATAATTGAATTACTCCCTAAATTCAGTAGGATCTTCTGAAGGGAGAGGTAAAAAGGCTCTATAATTTAAAAGCTCTGCTGCTATCCAGAGGACAAGAATTTTTTTTTTTTTTTTTTTTTGCAGTGGGAGGGTTCTAGGATATTCCTGCAAAGGAAAACCTGTGTCTGACTGAGCTTGATTACAGAGTCCTGGAAAATAGAAGCACAGTGAACCTTATGGCCAGCCTTGGGTGCTTTTATTAAATTCATTTTCTGGCTTTCAGCATTTACATGAGCAACCTGTATACTTTGAACCTAAAGATTTGGTTAAAGTGATCTCTCAGTATTGTAAGGAAAAGGAAGTTAAAATAGGCCTATGTGGCCAGATTTTAAGAAGGGGAATTTATATTGGATGGGGACATTTCTTTGTGTCTTATGTTTATATTGTTCTTTTATCTTGTCAAGGGAGTCCCTAAGGCTAACCATTATACTAGTAAGGCAATTGAGAGTTCTATATTATATATATATATATGGCCAATATAAAGTATTCATCATCTGGTCATTGATGAGTAGGGTCTATTAATAGTGGCTCAAACCAATAAGCCTTTTAATGGCTTAACCCAAGATGCTAGAGATGCCCATGGGCATAGATGATGCAGTCACCCTGATCCAATAGTTTACTCCCAAAATTAGTCTAAGAAAGCAAAAGCCTTTGTTGCAAAGGTGGTAAGGATGGTATAGTGAAATTGGCACCTCTCGTTCTCCCACGAAAACATGAGATGCCTCCAGTCTCAGACCTGCTAATCTGTGACACAAGGCAGACACTTCTGGAATAGGACATTCAAACACTAACAAGCAACAAATGTTGAAATAACAAAGCTTCCTATGGGCTGGAACCTCTCATGACAAATACCTCTGAGAGCTGGCACAGCCAGACAGAGAGGAGACAGTTGGATCCCTAGTCTATTTGACTGGCCACCGATGTGCACTCTAGTAAGTGCACCCTATGGATGGTGGAGACCAAAGAGACTATCCTCACTGGTCACATAGCCAAACTCTGGACACAGACCAAAGCAAAAGGAAAAATCTAGCATCTTTATGTAAGCCTTAGGTCTCGTGAAGCCACACTAATACCTAGGAGGGATCTGCTGCCAGGCTGGGGACTCTGTTGTTTTACGATGTACCTCATTATGCAGAGGTTTTCTTGAGGTTGGTGAGGCTGGATGCTTGGTGTCTGGGCTTATTTGGAAAGCATAAGCAGAACTATAGTTGTATTAGTTGAATTATTAATTTAGCTCCATGTTGTCTTATTCCCTATTTAAGTTTTATGCACCTCTTAACCTCATGCACCATCTATCATTAACTTTGCCTTTTTTAGCCCTACTCCCTGTTTACCCACTGATTGTAGAAACTTAATGGGTACTGGACA
The DNA here is from genome assembly GCF_048418805.1 of Vulpes vulpes. NCBI lineage: Eukaryota > Metazoa > Chordata > Mammalia > Carnivora > Canidae > Vulpes > Vulpes vulpes. The sequence continues at coordinate 30,842,117 of NC_132796.1, read as the reverse complement.
GTAACATTTCTCTTAAAATTATCTGATATACCTGATTATACCAAGTTCCAAAAGTCACCTCATTGTTCAGAAGCACACACAGTTCTAGTTGTTTCTTTTTTTTTAAAAGATTTATTTATTTATGATAGACATAGAGAGAGAGAGAGAGAGAGACAGAGACACAGGAGGAGGGAGAAGCAGGCTCCATGCTGGGAGCCTGTCGCGGGACTCAATCCTGGGACTCCAGGATCGCGCCCTGGGCCAAAGGCAGGTGCCAAACCACTGAGCCACCCAGGGATCCCTGCTCTAATTGTTTCAAGGGCTCCCTCTCCAAAGGTTTCAAAAGATGCCTCCTCTCATATATTCACCTCCTTCCCCAAGCATATATAAGCTGTCCCTAGGTTCATGAGGGCAAGGCAGCTTTGGGAATGATGCCCTGACTTCTTGCTGGGCTGTCTTTCTGATAATAAAGCTTTCTTTGCTTCAAAACAGGTATCTCAGACACTGGCTTACTGCACATCAGGTGCATAGACAAGTTTAAGTTTAGAAACAGCTGGTAGGTGACCGAATGTCAATCCAACTTGTTCTGAAACCAATTTATCTTATCACAGACATCTTCTTGAGCTGGCCAGTACTCTAATGAAGTGTTCGACTCATGCCCACCAATTCTGTGGCTTTGGGTGCCAAGATGTCCTGCAGCAACAGGTGACAAACAACAGAAAAGACACAGACAAAGGAAAACAAAATCTATCTCCAGTAGGAAATGGGTCAATAACCAAAGAGTATTCTACCAAATTTTAGCCAAAGAGTTGCTTAGCCCAAGGAACTAGTTCCACAAATATTTTCTCCTGCTAATCTAAATTTGGAAAGAGAGAAAAAAGACGCCTACCATACTAGCTATATCAGACTCTGCAGATACCCAGATACCAATTCCAGGAGGCTGATACAGTAAGAAATCTCACTTTCTGCCTATTGTGTGTCAGGTGTCCGAAGGATCTCTCAGCTGCAGCAGTGTCCCAGGTGAGCAGTGTTCAGTGAGTTAAAGTATCTTACCACCTGTGCCAACTGTTGGAGAGCAAGAATTTCTGTCCTCTTCAAGGCTCCTTCCAGCTGGACTAAGAATTAAATTGACATGAGACAGAGTTAACAGCAGAAAATCAAATTTAATAGTGTATGTACTGGGAATTTCCATGCCTGCGTGGATTCCCCATATATATGCTATTACATTTGTTTTTCTCCTATGAATCTGTCTCAACGTCAATTTGATTCTTAGTCCAGCCGGAAGGACCCTTGGAAGGGACAGGAATTCTTGTTCCCCAACAGCAATAACATGAACTAAGAGAAAAACAATCCATTATTTTCACACGGCTTATAGTGAATGACAGAAAGCCACCACTGACCCTGGCCAAAGGATACAAGCTTCTCAATTGTTAGTAACAAGTGTGTCTTACTACATGCAGACATCTATTCAGAGATTGCTAACAGTGCTCTGGAATCCATTTTCCCCTTCTATCACGGTAGAAATTTTCAATATGCATATGGCTATACAGATGAAGACTACATTTTTTACATTTCACTGCCTCCTTTGCTGCTGGACATGGCCATGCAAATAAGTTCTATTAATGGAACTGATGTGTGCCACTTCTGAATTGTACCCTTGAAGTGGTGTCTTAAGATGATGAAAGATAACTCCTCCTCCCTCTTATCCTACTTTTCTGGCTCACTGCAAATATTGTAGTGGGCCATGTGATCACTTAAAGATCAAATAAGAACGTAGAAGAAGACTGAGCCCTGGCAAAACTGCATAGTAAAGCCACCAGCCCTGCTGGGATTTTTGAGACTTAAAACTAAATCTTATTTAATCCACTGTTGGTTTGAGTCCCTCTAGAAAAGCGGGACCTGGTCAATACAGACAACAACACAGGGCAGGAACTGAGATGAGCATGTTCCCATGAAAGGGACAAGCTGCAATAACACTACTTCAATAGCCTGAGCATTGTAACTTTTGCAAAACATTGTTTTATTTTATTTTTTTAATTCTGTTTAGAGATTTTATTTATTTATTTATTTATTTATTTATTTATTTATTGGAGACACACAGGGAGATAAGAGACACACAGGGAGAGGCAAAGACATAGGCAGAGGGAGAAGCAAGATCCCTGCAGGAAGCCTGATGCAGGACTAGATCCCAGGACCCTGTGATCACAACCTGAGCCAAAGGCAGATGCTCAACTACTGAGCCACCCAGGTGTCCCTGCAAAACCTTGTTTTAGCCATCTGAAACTCCTGCCAACCCTTCCCACCCCTCAAACTGCCGTGGTGACTCTGATTTTGTCCCTCCTGCTCACTGGACACAAATACCCAATGGCAAGTAATACCTCGGGTTGTTGAGTAATTCGTTTCCTGAGTGAAACAATGAATTTAGGGAACAAGAAGAATTCAAAGCACTCTGGCTGTTTTGAAGATGGAGGGGTCTACACGAGGAGGAATGGAAGGCCTTATGGGGCTCAAAGAGACGTCCCGGATGAACAGTCAGTGAGGAATGGTGTTGGTTTGCTGCCTGAAATTTGAAATTGCTCCCCTGCCACCCCTCCCAGAGAGGGCAAGGAGAGAGGGAATGAAGAGGCAGGCTACTCCAGACCAGTAGGGGGCAGGTTTAACAAGAAAGGAAAACTTCTGAGGTTTGTCTTGGGCAGCTACAAGATGAGTAGATCTCAGCAATTGCCCTCCAGAATCTTAGTGTATATAGAGGCCTTCACAGAGTTCAGTCTTCCATTTGTATCCATAATTGCATTTTTCTGTTGATGATTAATATATTGGGGATCGCTCCAAATTTTTATTATTATTATTTTTTACTCTTGGTTGTTCTGTTTCAACATGCCCTGCGTTTTTGCTCTTTGCCTTTGTCCTACCTTTCAATTCTACCTTCCTCATTTGTCTCTTTAAATTTATACTTTGGCTGAAGTAAAAAATACCATTTCTTTCTAGCATTTATTTAAGTGTTCAGTATTTGATTGGTGAACCGCATAACACCAGTGTTTTAGACAGGGCTAGTTTCATAGTAAAGGCTCTGTATCAAATTTTATTAGGCTATAAGATATTGATGTCTATTGAGTTATAAATTGCAACCACCATCAAATCGGGACCTGATAAATGTGACTAGTTGATGGCTGAAATCAATGTGAAAGAAAGTCCCAAAGCGGTGATTATGAAAGCTATTGTTCATCAAATGATTCAAGACTCTTTCAATCCTCAATTCATTTATCTTGCTATCTGTACTCTATTTCGTGTTTGACCCCAGTGAATCCCGGAACCTCTTTTGTATTACTTATTTGAAATAGAATAAAAAATCTGTTTCCAAAGGACTTCTGAGACTGCAAAATAAATGAGACAATTAAAAAACCCATTCTGTAACCAAAGGGGAGGAAAAACCTGTAAAACAGGTAATGAAAAAAATCTTTCCAATTACAGATTCTAAAAGAAATATATATCTATGTATATACAATTTGATATATTCATTTTCCATAGGCTTTCCTTATCTATAAGTTTGTAAGTAGCTGAGTTTTCATTATAAAGAGCAAGTCTTTAAAAGGACAATGACTTTTTGAAACTAAAGTGCCAGATTTCCAGCAATTCTTGCTTTCAGGGCAAGCCTGGGGAAGTGGGGGGTGGGAAAAGTAAAAGCTCTGTTCCTCTTTAATTGTTGGAGAAAATATAATTGGTTGTATATTCAATTCCATTATATAAGTCAATATTGCATAAAATGCCTTTTTGAACCCTCTAAGAATATAGCAGGAACTCTCTTCTATGCCTGCCTCCTTGTAGGAGGCTTTGAAAGATTTCTTATTTTGTCTCTTCCTCCTCATCTCCAGCATTCCAGCTCCCACTTCTCCTACATAAGTTCAGTTTAACTCATGTCAGGGGGCAGTGATGCAGGTGTGTTCTCAAAGTGAGGCCTCTGATTCGAGAAATCAGGTATTGAAAAGACATTTCTATGGAAACAAAAGAAAAACAGTGGATGATGATCGAATCAAAACATAAATCAATTTCTAAGTTCTGAGTATAGCCAGTGGAGACTTCTAGATGTCAAATTCGAAGCATATTCAGATAGAGTGAGAGCAGGCAATGGAATCTGACAGCTCTTCCTGGTTTCCAGTTCAAAAGTATCTGGTGATCTCAGAGCGGCCCACAGAGCAGCAGGCATGAAGATTGTCTTATATATGAGCTATTGTAGTAATTGCCCTGAAGTTGATATCAAATTGTTCATATTTAGTTTTCAGGGCTTCAGGAAAAAGGGCAGTTGTAGTTCTCAAATGTATCCACCTCAGAAAGGTGAGAGAAAAATTAAAATGTTTGCAGAGTTGTAGTCAGACATTGGAGGACACTAGAAGAAATCAAGATCTAGTCCAGTTTGTAATAAACACTATTCAAATCTAATATTTATACAGGTGAGTTACTAAAACATTTTTCTCTCTCTATAATCACCCTCCTTTCTACCAAAGATTGCCAAATTATTATTAATTTGTTTGCAAAACGTGTCTAGTTAAAAAAAAAAACAACTCAGCCTGATTATTTACATAAGTGCAGCAAGAATAGTGGTTCACCATACAGGCTCTTTAAAACCTGCTTTTGGGGGCACCTGAGTGGCTTATCCATTGAGCTTCTGACTTTGGTTCAGGTCTTGATCTTAGAGTCCTGGGACCAGCCCTGCATCAGGCTTCCTGCTCAGTGGGGAGTCTGCTTCTCTCTTTCTCTCCTCCTCTACCCTTCCGCCCACCCATGTTCTCTCTCTTTCTCTCTCTCAAATAAATAAATAAAATCTTCAAAAATAAATAAATAAAACCTGCTTTGCTGGAACATTTCATAAGAAATCTCTAGACTGAAATTTTAAAGCCTCCTGAGGTCAGAGGCCAACCCAAATACTTGCATTAAGATTTTGCCTGCAATATTGATAGATTTGAATGAATTCCACTCTTCTCAAGGTCTCCAAAATACTCCAAGCTTCTTGCATCTGGCAATAAGTGACCTTCTTTATTTATCTGGTAAGGCTGCTGAAAGCTCTGCAAGCAAGGTACCAGGCTGAGAATTTTAAGGGGCTCTATTGGCTCCATCAAATCAACCTTAGTTCTTTAAAGCTGTCTGGTCATATCTGAGTCTATACATGTCTTTCTCAGATATGATATTCCAGTCAAAGCCTTGATAATATAACCAGGGTTTCCAATTGTATCCTGTTACAAGAACTGATTCTTATTTAATTTATGCAAATAAATATATTGCCATAAAAAGTATGAGAATACTCACTGAGAATTTTTGAATTCTGGAGGGTTCTGGTAGCAAGACACATCAGTGTTTCAGTTCTGCTTACGATGTAATTTATCAAATTACTATAGGTCAGTTTGTCAGTGGGTCCTCTTGCTCAACTGTAGACACCAATGATTAAAACCAGAAATGGACGAGACCACTTAACTCATGCTCTCACTAAAAACCATTGTTATTATTTATTATTGCACTTCCTTGAGGCATTGAAGATGTTTTGCAATGACCAGAATATTCAGACTGCTATCAGAAATGCCCTGATGGCATCAGAATGGCTAGAAGACCACACCCCATATGTCCTCTCCCCTGCTTATGATCAACACTGAAGATATACGACTTCATGTGTGATCATGTGCTCTCTTGCACGTACCCCACCACCCACCTCTTCTTATAAAACTCTAGGTGTCCATCTGGCTGGTGGAGAGTTCCATTGTTAAGGCTTGAGCCTGCAACTTCTTCTGGCTATTGGCACCCAAAATAAATTTCTCCCTTTTTCTTTTCCAAACCCTCATCTCTTGAATTATTGGCTTGTCTCCCAGTGAGTTTTAACTGAGTTTGTTCGGCAACAGACTTGGCAAACTCAGCCAGGAGCCATGCTTTTGATTTGTCCAACCCCCTCAGAATTTCCCAGATTGGAGCAGTTGGCCATGGCAGTGGCCATATTATATGACCCATTCATATCCTGAGTTAGTGACTATGACAGATTGATTGGTAATAGTTTTTGGCAAGCCAGCCAGAAAGGATATCTTAAAAGTCACCATGATCTGGTAAGTGCCTCAACACCTCCCAGCAATTGCCTCACAGGGGTGGCTGGGAGGTAGTCCTGGCAGCGGCAGGGACCATTTTCCTCAGGGAAGCTCCCTATCCTTCACTTGTAATGAAGGATAGTTGGAAGAAAGTCAGGCGGGGACAAGGGGCCCTACCCCAAGAGGAAACCACTCTTAAAAGGATTTTACGTGTCCCTGAAAAGAACCCTCCATCCTTTCCTGTGTGATACGTAGATGACACCCGATTGGGTGACAGGTGCAGGGAGGGTTAATCATATCAAAACAGCCCACCTACAAGCCCATAAAAACCCCTAGACTTAGAAACTGTTGGCAACCCTCTTGGGTCTCCTCCCTCTTCAGGAGCTTTGTACTATTATTCAATAAACTTTACTATCACTTGATAAACTTTCTTTGCTGCCCACCACTTTTTGTCTGGTCTACCTCTTCATTCTTTGAAGTAGCATGACCAAGAACCGTGGGCACCGTAGGAAAAGAAATCCGTAACACTTGCGGATGCAGCTGCTGCTTCACATACTGTTTGAAAAGAGAAACAGATTTGGGAAGCATCCAGCTTCCTTCTTCAGGGGAAGTAGTATTAGTGTGCTTGCCAGAACCCTCTGATCTCCCCTTTGGGGCTACTTTATAACTCTTGGTACCAAGCAAGGTGAAATAATGATATAAGACTGAGGCATTTGGCTTCTCTTTCCCAAAATTTGGAAGAGTACTCTGGTTTGGTTTCTTTCATTTCCTCCTCATTCTGTTCTTCTCTTTCTAGGATGGAAACTCTACTTCTATACCCTCCAACAGCCCCTTGGGGCACATTTTGGCAGCATGGTCTACATATAGCTATAAGCCTATGCCTAAGAAGACGATTTTTTACTGCAACACAGCATGGCCCATGGCTGTACTAGAATCAGAAGAAAAATGGTCTTTGAATGGGTCTGTAAATTGCCATCTTACCCTCCAATTAGAATTATTCTGTCAAATATCTGGTAAATGGGATAAAATTTCATATATTCAGACTTTTATGATGTCATATAATAAAGATTTGGCACATAAAGTCTTTAAGCTCATAATACAAAGAAAGCCTGAGGTTAAAATGTGTGAGGATAGTAGGCCTACTGAGGAAAAATGAAATGAGGAACTCAGCTTGTTACAATCTTTGAACCACCCTGCCCTGTGGAATCTACTGGTCCCAACCGCAGATGATCATAGAGCCCCATCTGCCCCAGTTCCTCCCCCACCTAATTATACCCTAGAGACAGGAATGGTCTCCCTTTCTGAGACCCACCAGAGCACCCAATTTGGGCAGCAGACACCTGATTTAGAACAGGGCAATTTCCTTTGCAACAGTATCCTTTAGGGAGGAATCCCCAGGGATACCAGGCCAGATATTATTGGACATACAGTCCTTTCTCTAACTGAGACCTTTTAAATTGGAAAAATTCAAACCCTACTTACAGAGGGATCTTCAGAAAATGTCTGAATTGTTCACAATTACTGTTGCCACTCATAAGCTTACTTGGGCAGATGTGTAGACTGCTTTTTCCTTATAGTACATGATCAATGCCTGGTGATTGATAAAGCATGTGAGGAGGTCAGCATCTGTATGGGAAAAATCCAGGTAATACTCCATTATTGACAGGAGCAATTCCAGTGGTCAAACCTGGTTGGGACCCAAATGTTGCTGAAGGACTGGTTCATTTGAATCATTATCAAAGGTATATGTTAGTGGGATTGAGGCAAAGGATCCCAAAGCAAAAAAGCCTAATGAAGTTCAGAAAGTTCAACAAAAATTAAATGACGTTCCCTCTGAGTGTCTGAAGAGGATATATCAAGCCTATTGAAAATATACTGATGAGGATCCTGAGGCTCCCAAAAATCTGAGGATGGTTAATATGACCTTTCTTGGACAAAAGACCCGTGATACAAGAAAGAAGGTGCAGAAGGTCAAGGGAGCAGTAGGTATGAACTCTTCTCAGTTGGTAGACATTGCTTTTAAATTACCCAATTAGGGGCACCTGAGTGGCTCAGTCAGCGAAGCATTTGACTCTTGATCTCAGCTCAGGTCTTGATCTCAGGGTGATGAGTTCAAGATCAGTATTTGGCTCCACAATGGGCTCGAGCTTACTTAAAAAAAAAGTATTTAATTATAGGGATAAAAATCATATGAAACAAGCTACTCTGTTTCTCACAGACCCACCACCCTAGAAGCGCCAAGCCCAGAGGAATAGAAGAAAACTCCCACCTGTTGATCAGTGTGCCTACTGCAGGGAACAAGGAAGGGTACTGGAAAAGGATCCCAGGGGCATCTGGTTGGCTCAGTCAGTTAAGTGTCTGCCTATGGTTAGGGCCCTGGTCCCAGTGTCCTGGGATCGAGCCACACATCAGGGCTCCCTGCTCAGTAGGGAGTCAGCTTCTCCCTCTCCTCCCTCTGCCAGTTCCCCTGCTTGTGCACACTCTCTCTCTCAAATAAATACATAAAATTTTTTAAAAAGAGTATCCCAAACTTAAAGAGGTAAAGACAGATAAAAGCTGACCTCAGAAGAAAATCCTGGACAAGGATGAGGACTGAGGTCACGCAGAGCCTCCGCTGGCTAGAACAGTTCTGATCTCCATTTCCCCACAGGAGCCCTGGGTACAGTTGACATGGAGAACCAGTGGGTTGACTTCCTAGTCAATACAGGCATCACCAATTCAGTTTTAAATTGAAAGGTGACAAAGGAAAGTGGCAGTTCTGTACCTGTTGTAGTTATAACCAGGCAGCCCCAGTGTCATCTGTTGTTGCAATCCTTAGAATGTCAAAGCGGGGGAAAGACATTAAAACATAGTTTCTTGTATACACCTGATTGACCCATCCCACTGTTGGGGAGAAGCCTGCTATGCAAATTAAATGCCCAGATAATATTCTTGCCCAAACAGCAGCAGTTCCATTTATAGGTGCCTCCTGAGCAAGCTCTTCATTTCCAGTTGCTTCTCATTCAACAGGACAGAAATGAAGAAGAGTCATTTCCACCTAAAATCCATGAAAGTGTAAGTAATGCCACATGGGCCAATGGAATCCCAGGAAAAGCAAAGAATGCTATCCCTATCCATGTACAATTAAAACAACATGCAACAAACAACAACAACATTTTTTTTTCTTTTTTTTTTTCTTTTTTTTAAGTTTGAATGTTTATTGTGGCCGGACTACAAAATTTCGTTCAATGTGATAAAAGCAAGATACAACTTGTATGTGTAGAAAAGCCCATTAAAAAAAAAAAAATCTCTCTGAAGTAGGATTCCTTGTCATTTTTTACTCTACCTTTCCATATATGAATTTATCACAATGAATATACATTACATTTATGTCAACAGCAATAAAAAAACACAATTTTCAAAATGTCCAATGTGTTTAGTATATACTGGTAAACCTTAGTATCAGACTTCTCCTTGTTCTAGCTCACACGTCAGACACATCTGGTTACGTTATCTGCTTATCTCCCAGCATCTGGGCTCCTGCTTTGTTTCCCTTTCAAGGAAGAGGGAGAACTGATAAGGTGCCCAGAAAGAAAATCAAGAGTCTTCCTTCTCCTGGAACCTGCAGCTGGTGCAGTACTGTTTTTACAGTCCATAAGAGACAATATACTTTAAAAAAGGAAGCACTGGGGATCCCTGGGTGGCTCAGCGGTTTGGTGCCTGCCTTTGGCCCAGGGCATGATCCTGGAGACCGGGGAGCAAATCCCACATCGGGCCCTGCGTGGAGCCTGCTTCTCCCTTTGCCTGTGTCTCTGCCTCTCTCTCTATCTGTGTCGCTCATGAATAAATAAATAAAATCTTAAAAAAAAGAAGGAAGTACTGAGAGTACCCAGCCTGTTTTAACTAAATTTTTAAAACATGGACTCATCGGACCCTGCTGGTACCCATATAATATACGCACACTTCCGGTTTAAAAGTCTCGTACCACCAAACGTGTTTTTGTTCAGGACCTTAGGACAATTGATGACATTGTGCAGGATATTCACCCTACTGTACTAAATCCATATACCCTCTTGACCATCATACTGGAAAATTATGGCTAGTTTTCTGTTATAGACTTAAAGAATGCCTTTTTTGGGGGTTCCATTGGATTCTGAATCTCAGCTATTGTTTGCCTTTGAATGATAGGATCCAGAATCTAAAACAATTTTCCAATACTGTTGGACTATATTACCTCAAGGGTTGAAGAATTCATGCACTTTATTTGACAAGGTACTAGCCAAAGATTTAAGAACACAAGTAGATCAAGTTTACTCCTCCAGTACACAGATGATTTGATGATCACCAGCCCAGATTTTGAATAATGTCTCTCAAATACAATACGGATGTTATAAATGTGGGTATAAAGTATTTCTTCAAAAGGCCCAGACACTTAAACAACAGGTGTCTTACTTGGGCTTCCAGATAAGTCAAGGGATTCGAAGCTGAATGATGGATCAGAAACAAGTCATTGTGAACATCAAAACGCCCCCCAGATTGGAGGCAATTCTGTGGATTTTCAGTAATGGTAGGTTTTTGTCATATTTAGATACCTAATTTTGGCTTAATATTTAGGTCCCTTTATAAATCTCTTAAAGAAACAGACTCAGATGTTTCTGGGTGATTTGGATATCTGGGTGCCAAAAATTTTTTAATTCATTAATAGAAAAACTGATGACAGCACCTGCCCTGGGCCTGCCAAATCCAAATAAACCTTTTAAACTATATGTTCATGAAAGACAGAGTCTAGGACTAGGCATGTTGTTTTAGATGTTGGGGAATACTCTGAACTCATTGCTTATTTTTCTGAGCAATCGGATGCACCTACAAAAGATTAGTGACTGCTCTCCATAGGTGGCTCAGTCAGTTGAGCATCTGACTCTTAATTTCAGCTGGAGTCATGAAGTTGGAGATGTGAGATTAAGCCCTGCATCAGGGATTCTCTCTCTCCCTCTCCTCCTCCACCTCCCACCCAAATAAATAAATAGATAAAATCTTAAAAAAAAAAAAAAAAGGTTGGCCCCCATGTCTTCAAGCAGTGGCTGCTACCTGTGACATACCCAAGCTGAAAAGTTTACTTGGAGACAGCCTGTTACTGTGTTTGTACTATATCAAGTTTTAACATTATCGGAGCAAAAGGGCAGTTATTGGATTATTGCAGGGCACCTAGGCAAATATCACATGATTCTATTGAATAATCCCAATGTAATCCTGCCACTTTGCTTCCAGTAGTAGAGGACTCAAAGGCAGAACATGACTGAAAATTCTCAAGGCTGTTTTCTCAGGCAGGATGGATTTAACAGATCAGCCTCTACAGGATACGGATTGGAACCTGTTCACTGATAGTACTACCTTCATGGAAAATGGCCAATGAAAAGCCAGATATCCCATAGCCACCATGGAACAAGTAATAGAAGCTAAGGCCCTCTCCCTGGGGACTTGTGTCCCAAAGGCCAAGCTGATTGCACTGACCCAGGCCTTGTAGCTATCTTCAGGAAAAAAAAGGTGAATGTTTATATAGTTTCTAAATATACCTTTATAATAGTTCAAATCCATGGCATTAACTGGAAAAAAAAAAAAAAGGGAGGCTCCTTACTTAAAGGAACAAGGATGTTAAGTATTCCCTGGAAATCTTGGCTTTGTTAGAAGCAGTGGCATTACCATCTGAGGTGGCTATTATGCATTGCCCAGGCCATCAACAGACTAATTCTTATGAAGCAAAAGGGAACCAAGCTGCAGATAAAGCAGTCAAGACAGCAGCATCAGAACCTGACCATTCTTTGCAGCATTGATTCCTAGTTTTGACTTGGGTGAATTTATTTATTTATTTTTTAAAGATTTTATTTATTTATTCATTCATGAGAAAGAGAGAGAGAGAGAGAGAGAGAGAGAGACAGAGACAGAGACAGAGACAGAGAGAGGCAGAGACGCAGGCAGAGGAAGAAGCAGGCTCCATGCAGGGAGCCTGATGTGGGACTTGATCCTGGGTCTCCAGGATTAGGCCCTGGGCTGAAGGCTGCGCTAAACCGCTGAGCCGCCCAGTCTGCCCAACTTAGGTGAATTTAAACCCTGCTACAGTGAGGCTGATGAAAAGCATGCCCCCAGTGGGGGTTTTACTAAATGGAATGACACTTTTACTTGGAGACTCAATATACATGTTCTGATTCTCTTACCAGAAGTGTTCTTTTACTGAGTCCTTAAACATTTGCATAAGAGCATCCACTATGGACAAGGTGCCCTACTGGATATAGTGCACCCTCATTTACATGGACCATGTCTCCAAAGATGAAACAGTAAATAACTTTGAATTGGCCCTTGTATGTCTGGAACAATCCCTAAGATACTATTCAGGTGAATATCCTTTTGAAGACTGGCAGATGCCTAGAGTCCCAAGAAATTTTAAGTACTTACTTGTGTTTGTGAATACTTCCCCAGGAGGGTTGAGGCTTTCCCCACACAAATGCAAAGAGCATCTGAAGTAGCCCCAGTTCTCTTGAAGGATTTGATATCCACCTATGTCCTACCAACCTCTATTCAGAGTGATAATTGTCTTATACATTTTTTTTAAAAGATTTTACTCATTTATTCATGAGAGACACACAGAGAAAGGCAGAGACACAGGCAGAGGGAGAAGCAGGCTGCATGCAGGGAGCCCAATGTGGGACTCAATCCCGGGACTCCAGGATCATACTCTGGGCTGAAGGTAGGCACCCAACCACTGAGCCACCCGGGTGTCCCCACATTTTTTAAAGATTATTTATTCAAGAGAGGCAGAGAGAGAAGCAGGCTCCCTGCAGGGATCCTGATACAGGACTCGATCCCAGAATCTTAGCACCACGACCCAAGCCAAAGGCAGATGCTCAACCACTGAGCCACCCAGCTGACCCTCTCTTATACGTTTCTGAAGTCACTCAAGAAGTGAGTAAAATAGTACAGATAAAACGGAGACTCCATGCTTCATGGAGACCACAGTCAATGGGAAAAACAGAAACTGAATCATACTACAAAAAAGACCATTCCAAAGTTATGTCAGGAAACTCATTTAGGGGCACCTGTGTAGCTCAGTTGGTTAAGCAACTGACTTTTGATTTTGGCTCAGGTCATGGTCTCACGGTCTTGAGATTGGGCCCCCTGTTGGGCTCTGCACTCAGCTTGGAGTCTGCTTGAGATTCTCTCTCTCTCCCTCTCCATCTGCCACTCTCCTCGCTTGTGCTTTGGCTCTCTCTTTCTCTCTCATAAATAAATAAATAAATAAATAAATAAATAAATAAATAAATAAATTTAAAGAGCTGATTAAAGTTCATTATGATGCAATTGGCAAGGATATTTGGTTATTTATGTGATATACAACACTTCAAGATTATATCAGGGCATATATTTCTAAGAATGTCATACAATTTCTAGGACAGTTATTTTAATGATATATCTACAAAAATATCTTTTTTTGAGAGACAGAGAGCACACACACGCAGGCATGGTGGGGAGGGGCAGAGGGGGAGAGAGAAAATCTTAAGTAGGCTCCAGTCCCAGTGTAAGCCCAATATGGGGCTCAATCTCGTGACCCTGAAATCATGACTTCAGCTGAAATTAAGTCAGACGATCAACTGACTGAGCCACCTGGATGCCCCAAATATAACCTTTTTTAAGATATGATTTTACTTATTTTGTTTCAAGTTTTTATTTATTTATCTATTTTTTAAGATTTTATTTATTTATTTGAGAGAGATTGAGCACAAGCAGGGCAGAGGGAAAGAGGGACAGGGAGAAGCAGATTGCCCACTGAGCAGGGAGCCTGATGTGGGGCTCTATCCCAGGACACTGAGATCATGACCTGAGCAGAAGGCAGATGCTTAACCAACTAAGCCACCCAGGTAACCTCAAATTTTTATTTAAAATACAATCTAACAAGGTTTAGTATCATTTGACTGCTTCCCATTAATTTAACATACCAAATAAGTCTAATTAGTTTAATTTCTTTTTAAAAAAATTTATTTGAGAGAGAGAGAAAGTGAGCAAGAGAACACAAGCAGAGGGAGTGGCAGAGGGAGAAGGAGAAGCATGCTCCCTGATGAGCAAGGAGCCTGATGCAGGGCTTGATCCCAGGACCCTGGGATCATGACCTGAGCCAAAGGCAGACACTTAACCAATCGAGCCACCCAGGAACTCCTAATTAGTTTAATTTCTAACAAAATTTTTGAAATATTCCAAGAACTCTATGAAACACCTCAGATTGTGGTCAAAGATTTCATTTTAGAATTTGATTTGGGGAAATACCTAGAAAAATATAAAAAAGTTTGAACATTTCACTAAATAGAATCACAGATCATTATAAAACAATATTTATCAGGATGCCTGGGTGGTTCAGTGGTTGAGCCTCTGCCTTTGGCTCAGGATGTAATCCCAGAGTCCCGGGATCAAGTCCTGCATCGGGTTCCCTCTCCCTCTTCCTGTGTCTCTGCCTCTCCCTCTGTGTCTCTCATGAATAAATAAATTAATAAAAAAAAAACTATCAAAGGCAAATATAGAAAGTTACATAGCTGTAAGCAAAATTTACCTTTTTTAATTCATTTTTTTAATTTTATTTTAGATGGGGGAGAGGGACAGAGGAAGAGGGAAAGAGAAGCTTAAGCATACTCCAAACTGAATGCAGAGCCAGACTCAAGGCTCAATCTCATGACCCTGAGATCATGACGTGAGCCAAAACTAAGAGTTGGATGCTTAACAAACTGTGTCACATTGGTGCCTCCAAATTTAGCTTTTTAAAAAATATTAAGACTAGTTGTTTTTCTACAGTAAAACAAAGACCAGATAAACATAGAAAACTACTTTGGCAAAACATGGAATCTTTGTTTACTAAGACAATAACTTTAAAGTCAAAAACATTTATAATTTCTTATTGAAAGAAGATCGATCACTTAAAATATCTCTGTCTTTTTAACAAAAAGTAAAGATTTAATTTTTACCCAGTCTGCTTTTGATATTAAAACTCATTTACTTACTTAAAGTTATTCTAATCCTAGTCAGTACTGACCACACACAAAATTCCCTTCTAAAGATTCTCTTCATGAGCCTTCTGCAACTTCGCCTTTTTATTTTATTTTTTTTATTTTATTTTATTTTTTTTTAAATTTTTTTTTGATTTTTATTTATTTATGATAGTCACAGAGAGAGAGAGAGAGGCAGAGACACAGGCGGAGGAAGAAGCAGGCTCCATGCACCGGGAGCCCGATGTGGGATTCGATCCCGGGTCTTCAGGATCGCGCCCTGGGCCAAAGGCAGGCGCCAAACCGCTGCGCCACCCAGGGATCCCAACTTCGCCTTTTTATATTCAGGTTTTGTCCTAAGATTTCTCTCCTTAAATAACCAGCCGCACTTTAGGACAAAATCATTCTTTTCTCTCAACAAAAAGGTATTCTCATTCCTCATCTTTTTTTCTGCAAAAACTGCATCTTACTTGTCTTGTATACAGAGTTGTTTCCCTTAATATTTCTAATAGTCTTAATTATATTTATTAGAGTTCTTAACTCTTAGAAATCTTGGTTTCTACTGAAAACTAAGTAGTAAGCTGTTGTGAACTCTTTCCTTACACCAGTATTCTTTGGCTTAGTAAATTTATGAATACATATCATATTTTCTAGAAACGTGTTTTTTCATAGTACAATTTTTTTAAAGATTTTTTTTTTTTAAGATTTTTTTATTTATTCATGAGACATGGAGAGAGAGGCAGAGACACAGGCAGAGGGAGAAGCAGGCTCCCTGTGGGAAGCCCGATGCAGGACTCAATCCCAGGACCATGGGATGACAACCTGAGCCAAAGGCAGATGCTCAACCACCAAGCCACCCAGATGCCCCCATAGTACAATTTTTTAAACAAAGCACAAACCAAGTTTATTAATAGAGACATATTTAGATTTAGTGTCTTTGTGATAAGACAAAAGTAGATAAACCTAAGTTTAGTGTTTAGTGTTTCATTATGTTATCTTCTTTGGAATGATCTAGATATTCAATAAATTTAAGTTAATTCATCAGTTAATTTAGCAAAACTTAAAATTTCAAGATGCCAAAGATTTTGGTAGCTGTTTAAATGTTTACCTAACAAACCTTTTTTTTAAAAATCTTATTTACGTCTATAAACTTGTTTATAATTATGTTTAGATTACCCACAAAACTTCATGAAGCATTAGACAAAATCAAGTATTAATCTATTTTTTTGACAAATTTGCAACAGAGATACCATGAACTTATGTGACTTCTCATTAGACATAAGTAGAATGAAGGTTTTGCATTTAATGCATAATTCTAGGGACACTTTTATTTTACCTAAACTAACAACCTTAAGGTAGCTCTAGTACCAAATATTTTCCCAGATCATGCAAACTTGAAAAAACATTTGGGTTAGTTTCTATCTTTCTGAGTTTTAGAATACCCTTAAAAGCGTTTGTCTTCAAACCAACTAAATAGGGCTCTTTTACAAATGAATTTTAGTAATACCATCTAGAGGCAGAGAAAATATCTCACATTTATAATATATATGGATACATACACAGACAAGACGCAAGCAATTTTATAGCTTTTGTTCTTATAATATTTGTGGGAAAGACAGGAAAGGCCCAATTTCCAACACCTCTGTTTTTTTTTTTTTAATTCTGAAAATCTTTAAGTTCTCCTTAATTCTTGGTATTTCAAAGAATGGCTTTTTAGGTCCCAGAGAAGATGGGGGTAGGAGATTTACATCACAATTGCACAAATATCCATGCTTTCTCTAAGGTGGAGATTTGGTGCATATCTGTCTCTTAGGTGTTAATTATCTGTCTGGGCATAAGAGCCCTTTTAGCAGTTTATGTTTCTAAAAGGCCTCTTCTCCCCTCTTTTTTTTTTTCAGTCTCAGACAATGGTGGACTGTGTTTATATTTCAAAGATATTAAATTTATAATTTTAAGGAACATAGTATAATTTTTTTTCTTAGAGTTTCAGGGTAATTACAATTTAAAATTATCTACATTCCTGGGGCACCCGGGTGCCTCAGTAGGTTAATCTTCTGCCTTTGGCTCAGGTCATGGTCCTAGGGTCCTAAGATGGATCCCCATGTCAGGATCCCTGCTTAGTGGGGAGCCTGCTTCACCCTTTCCCTCTGCCTGCTGCTCCCCCTGCTTGTGCTTGCTTTCTCTTTCTGTCAAATAAGCAAATTAAATTTAAAAAATTTACCATGTTTCCATAGGTATGGAAAATTTTGTTCCAATATTTTGATTTTTCATAACATACACAAACATTATTTAAGAGGAATAGGCATGCTTGTGGGATTGGAAAAGATAGGTGGCTTCGACTTGTTTCTAGAGTTGCATTTCTAGTTTTGTAGAGATTTGTAAAACAAAGTTATTTCTGATTCCCCAAAGAACTAGATTATAGTCTAAATATCAAGGGACTGGCCTGCCTTTTAAACTAACTGTACTTCTTTATATTAGGGATATTTTTAACTAAAATGGGAATCAAAAGATTTTTATCTTTGTGAAGTCTGTATAAAGCATTTTAACAAAAGCCTTCTTTCTAGATACACAATTCAACCTTGGCTTCTATTAAGTCCTGAATATTGGCCTTTTGCAGATCTTCTATAGGAGGACCTAGAAGAAATTTTGGTCCTGTTTCCTCTGTGAAGATGAGTTAGTGAGTAGTCATTAACATTTCAAATTTCTCTCTAAATTTGTTAGGATGTTTTCAGAGTGAAAGTAAGGGGGCTTTGTAATTAAAAAAAAAAAAAAGTTAATATCCAGGAGTCTCGAAATTCTTTTGCAGTGGGGAACTGGTGTCTAGGATACACCTGCTAAAGACATCATATAAGAATGTCTGAAGCTGGCAGAGCCTGACTATAGATCCTTGCAAGATATGAGCAAAGCAAGCCTTATGCCAGTCTCAAGTGCTTTTTATTTCCTGGCTATCAGCATTTACCTGAGCAATCAGTATACTATGAAGGTAGAAAACTACAGAATAGGTCTGAGTGCTCCCTGTAAATCTTGTAGGGAAAGGTAATTTAAAACAGTTAGATGAGGGGCACCTCATCTCAGTTGGTTAAGGGTCTTTCTCTCAGGTCATGATCTCAGGGTCCTAGGGTTGAGCCCCGCATCAAGCCCAGAGTCAGGCTCCCTGCTTACTGAGGAGGCTGCTTCAGGATTCTCTCTCTTCTTCTGCCCCTCTCCACTCCTGCTCTACTCCTCCTAAAATAAATAAGTAAATATTTTTTTAAAAAGTGCCTTAAAAAAATCAAATAAAGCAGATTTTAAGGGGAATTTTCATTGAATCTGGGGTATTTATTTTTTAAGTCTGATTTCTGTGATTTTATCTTGTCAAGGGACTCCCTAAGGCTAGCCATTACACTAAGGCAATCGAGAACTCTCTATAAAGAATATTTTTGGGGGGCCTGGGGGGCTCAGCCAGTTGAGCATCTGCCTTCAGCTGGGGTCGTAATCCCAGAGTCCCGGGATCAAGTCCCATGTTGTCAGTTTCCCTGCTCAGTGAGGAGTCTGCTTCTCCTTCTGCCTCTGTCTCTCCCCCTGCTCAAGCTCACCTGCATTCTCTCTCTAGTGTGCTCTCTCTCAAGTGAATAAAATCTTTTTTTTTTTAAAGAAAATTTTTCTTTTACTTACAGGCAATTTAAAGGATCCATCCTTTAAACAGGACCAAATGGCAATTTAAAGGCCATTGATAAGTAGGATCTAAACTTTAACGGCTTAGCCAAAAACACAAGAGGCATCCAAAGGGGGCAAAGATGATGTAGCCCCTCGATCCAAAAATTTGCTCTCAAAATTAGTCTAAGAAAGCAAAAAAACTTGGTTGCATAGGTGGTAAGGATGGTGTAGTAAAAATGGTGTTTCCAGTCTTCCACAAAAATGTGAGACACCTCCAGTCATAAACATGCTAATCTGTGACTGGGTAGGCAGTATTAGAATGAGACTTTCCAATACTAATCAGGCAATGAAGGTTGAGATGACAAAGGTTCCCATGGGCTGGAACCTTATGATAAATACCCCAGAGAGTTGGCACAACTGGGATAGGGGAAGCAGGGGAAAGACTGAGAGAGTCAGAGTCAGATCCCCAGTCTGTTAAATTGGCCACCAAGGTGCACTCCATTAAGTACACCATCTGGATGGTGGAGGCAAAAGAGAATGTTCATGGGCCACAAAGCCCAAGCTCTCAGAACATAGAAAAAAGTGAAAGGAAAAATACATATACTTTAACAGCCCTGATTAAGCCTTGGGTCTCTTGGAGCCAAGCTAATACTAAAGAGGTATGTGCCATGGTGCTGGAGACTGTGTGTTGTTTTACAGTGCACCTTGTTGCACAGAATATTCTAGTGGGTAACCTAGTCTCATTCTAATCCACTTGCTGACCAACTTATCCTATCACAAGCATCTTCTTGAGGTGGTGAGCACTCTAATAGCTTTTAAATGCTTGACTCGTGCCCACCAATTTTGCAGCTTTGGGTTCCAAGATGTCCATTAGCAACCGATGACAATGTAAAAAACAGACAAAGGAAAACAAAGTCTACCTCTGGGAAGAAATGGATCAGTAACCAAAGAGTACTCTACCAAATTTAATCAAACCTCCTATATTTGCCTGTGATAATTATTTTTTTTGTCACTGTGATTAAATGGATAATTAAATACTGTTCCATAATGATTTGTGATCCTATTCAATTAAATGTTCAAACTTACTGATATTTTTTCATGTACTTCCCGAAGTCAAATTCTAACATTAAGCCTTCTGACCACAATCTACCAGAAATTTTCCAGTGGCCCCTGGAACATTTCAAGAAAAACATTTTGTGAGAAATTAACCTAATTAGGCTTATTAGAGTATGTTAAATTACATAAGAAACACTGTCTAATAAGTGATGTTAAATTCCTTACATAGATTATATTTGTGTAGATATTTTACTAAAATAAGTGTTCTAGGATCATATGAAATTCCTAGCAATTTGATGTCTGGTATGTTATTATCTTGAGGTGTTGTGTGTAACAACATGACCAAATTTCCTTGTCAGTTACATTACAATGAACTCTAATCAAATCTATAACCATGGCCATTTTTAAGTCTTTTATCATTTATAGACAGTTAGACTTTTACCCAGATGCCTCTATAAAAGTTTCCTGCAAACGTGCTTCATCTTCAGTGAGACTCAAGGAAAAAAACTCTGAATACAGGTTCTGATAATCTTAAGATCATAAAACAACTATATAAAAATTTCTGGAACTAGTGAAAAAACAACAGATTCAAGCAGAACAAGAATTAATAACATGGGATTGAGTGAAATGAAGATAATTGTACTTTTTATGACCTCTTGTTTGAAACATGGCTGACTTTTAAAAAATGTTTTATTGTTTCCAGATTTTTAAATTTTTAAAAATTTATTCATGAGAGACACACAGAAAGAGGCAGAGACACAGGCAGAGGGAGAAGCAGGCTTCCTGCAGGGAGCCTGATGTGGAACTCAATCCCAGGACCCCAGGATCACGACCTGAGCCAAAGGCAGACGCTCAACCACTGAGCCACCCAGGTGCCCCATTTTTTCCAGATTTAATAAAACTTTTCCTCTTAAGCTAATTGACTTACAGTAATTTGTTGAAACATATCTTTGTGAACAAATTGGAACATTTACCTTTTCTTCCTACCTGAACCCTCCAGAATTCAGAAACTCTCAGAGAGTACTCTCATATTTTTATGGCAATATATTGATTTGCATAAGTTCAATAAGAATCTGTTCTCCTTATGACAGGACACAATTGGAAACACAGGTTATTTCCCAAGGCTTTGACTAGAATGTCATATCTAAGAAAGATATGTACAGACTCAGATATGACCAGACTGCTTCAAAGAACTAAGGTTGACTTTATGAAGCCAATAAATCCCTTTGGAAATCTCAGCCTGATTGATACCTTGCTTACAGAGCTCCCAGCAGCTTTCCCAGGTGAATAAAGAAGGTCATTTCCTGGCAGATGAAAGAGGCTCAGAATATTTTGGGTATCTTGAGAAGAGAGGAATTCATCCAAATCTATCAGTATTGCAGGCAAAGTCTTAATGCAAGTATTTGGCATGGCCTCTGGCCTTAAGAGGCTGTTAAAATTTCAATCTAGATATTCCTTATGAAAAGTTCCAGCAAAGCAGGTTTTAAAGAGTCTATATGGTCAACTGCTATTCTTACTGCACTTATGAAAATAAGCCAACTTTTTTGAAACTAGACTTATTTTACAAACAAATTATTGTTGATTTGGCTATCTTTGGTAAAACTGAGGGTGATTATAGAGAGAAAATGTGTTTCAATAACATACCTTGTAGATATTAGATTTTAATACTACCAGATCTTTTTTTTTAATTTTTAATTTTTAAAGATTGTATTTATTTATTCATGAGGGATACAGAGAGAGAGAGGCAGAGACACAGGCAGAGGGAGAAGCAGGCTCCATGCAGGAAGCCCGATGTGGGACTTGATTCCGGGACTCCGGGATCATGACCTGAGCCAAAGGCAGACGCTCAACCACTGAGCCACCCAGGTGTCCCATGACTTGGACCAGGTCTTGATTTCTTCTAGTGTGCTCTCTAATGCCTATAACTCTCCAGACTAACATTTTGATTTTTTTTCTCCCACCTTTCTGACTTGGGATCATTTGAGAACTAAAGTTTCCCTTTTTTCTGAAGCCTTACAAACTAAATATAAGTGACTCAATGTAAAGAAATTGCTGCAATACCTCATACATAGACAATCATCATGCCTGTTGCTCAGGGGGCCACTCAAAGATCATCAGAAAGATCTGAACTACAAACCAGGAAGATCTGTGAGATTGCCACTACCTGCCCTAACTTTACCTGAAGATGCTTTGAGTCTGATATCTAGAAGTCTTCTCAACAGGCTATCCTCAGAACCAAGAAACTTGCTTAATATTTGATCCAATCATTAAGCATTGTTTTTCTTGTATTTACACAGAAATGCCTCTTATTGAATACCTGACTACTTGAACCATAAGCCTTTGAAAATACAACTGCATCACTGCCCCCCTGAAATGAGTCTGAGTAAATTGACCCATGATCAGGACTAAGAGATGATACAGTGAGGGGGTGCCTAGGTGGCTCAGTTGGTTAAGCATTTGACTCTTGATTTCAGCTATGGTGGTGATCTCGGGGTCATGAAATCAAGCCCTGCTTTGGGTTTGTTCTGAGTGGGGAGTCTGCTTGAGATTCTCTCTCTCCCTTGCCCTCTGCCCACCCCCCCCCAGAATGGATAGAGAAATCTTAAAAGTAAAGAGATGGTTCAGTGAGATGAAACAACCTACCAGTTCAACTTTTATTTTTAAAGATTTTATTTATTTATTTGAGAGAAAGAGAGAAAGATAGTGAGAGAGAAAGCATGAACAGTGGGGAGAGAGAGAAGCAGGCTCCCTGTTGAGGAGGGAACCCAGCTTGGGACTTGATCTCAGGACCCTGTTATCATGATCTGAGCTGAAGGCAGCTGCTTAACTGACTGAGCCAGCCAGGTGGCCCCCAGATCAACTTTTAATGTGTGAAACTTCAGGGAAGTGTCATAGGAGAAAGGGGCCAGGGGAAGGCCAGGGAAAGGCCACTCTAAAATGCACTACTATGGTATGATTATTCTGAGCTAAAGGCAATGGAGATTCTGTGGGCTCAAGGGAAGGTTTTACTCCTTTAATTCTTCTCCTAGAAGAATCTAAATTGGGGATCTTTCCCAAAATAAGTATTATTAGGAGAGAGAAACTTTATCTGAGTGACCCATTCCCATGGCAGGACAAACATCTAATTATCAAACATTGGCTTTTCTTATTGTCCTGAGAATTGAATTCTTTTCCTGAGAAATCCCAGATACCTATCCCCTTCTCCTTAGTTCTGGATGATGTATACACTTCACTTTGCCTGATTGTCTTTGGAACTTCCACATCTATATGGATTCCCCATATATATGCTTTTAAATTGTTTTTTTCTCCTGTTCATCTGTCTCATGGCAATTAGATTCTTAGTCCAGCTAGAATGACCCTTAAAGGGGACAAGAGTTCTTGCCCCCCTAACAGTGTCTTGGGCCCTAAAAGTGTTTTGTTTATTTTTGTCCAGAAAACAGAAAGCAATCTCCTATAACAGTAAGTCTTCAATAAAGTCTAGTTAAAAACCAAAGCCTAGATCTCCTTTGTGCTGCTGAGAATTAATTCATCTGGAGCTGAACTTAAGCCTTCCTGTACCCATAGGGGTTTCATTCTAACTGGCATGCATTCTGATTGGTCGGCTCCCTTGCTGCACCAGAAGTTAAATATTCCAAATATCACCTATGGCAGTATTCTTCCTTAAGGTCTTCAGAGCAGGACGGCAGAGGCGTGCTATTTTCTCTTGAAGACTGTCCTCAACCTTGACAGGAAGAATGCAAACAAGACTTTAGGAGAAGACACTAAGAGCATGTTTTGGAGCATAGGTGGTATTATACTTGACAGTATTGTCAAACAGCTGAAGAGGTGGTGTTTTTACAGGAGATCGTTTTAGGTTAGGTTCTCACTTTATGTCCAACATGTGGCTACGTTTTGAGAATTGGGTTCTTTTGTGTGTGTGTGTGTGTGTGTGTGTGTGTACACATGAATGCATATGTGCTATAATAATTTTAATATAAATTTCCATTGGTTCCATTATTCTTTAAGAAGAATATATATGTCACGCCAAATGTCTTTGGCTAATGATTCTGCTGAGATTCCCAGATCTCTCTTCCTTCACCCACTCTATTCCCTTATGGAATTTTTCAGCCCCCAAAATAAATTTAAAAGGATCTTCTGGGACCCCAAATTCACATCTTGGTAATAAGTTCGGTGATTATCCACAACAGTTTACTAAGTGTGATTCCAAGGGACTAAAATAGTTCTTATTCCACTTAAATGCACTGTATTAGAAGGACATAGAAAAGAGTTCACTATATTCTTTTGGTTCTTCTTTAATGAGATGTTGCAGATGGAAGCAATCAGTTGATGAAATCAGTGCTTTTGGCAATTCAATTAGAAATATATTCTAAAAGCAATCTACATAAATGGGAAATGTATACTATATCTTACTAAGGCTAGGACCCTGTAAAAGCTAGCTTTCTCATTTGGAATTTGACCCCAAATTGCAGGTAAGTAATGGAAAAAGCACTCAACTGAGAGGTCCCAATTACTGACTGTATACCTTAATAATAGTTACCAGTTAATGATCTTTTAAATTTTCTTCTCATTTAACAAATATTTATTTGGTGCTTACTACACAGTAAGGTGCTTATTTAAGTGCTTTATGAAAAATAATCCTTTTAATCTTCCATAAACCCCTATAGAGGTACTGTTATTATACTTATATTATAGAAGAGGAAACTGAAGCACAAAAAGGTTAAATACATTGCTTCGGTTACACTGCTAATAAGTAGCAAAGCCAGGATTTGTAGCTCAATGATATGGCTCCAGAGTTTGTCCTCTATAATCACTGCATTTACGCTACTTACAATAAGATAACCACTATGCCAGAGCAGAGAAAAAGCATTCTATTAGAATCTCATAATCATGCTATGTAGGTGGCTAACTCTTTAGCATATGAAGGAAACCAGTTGGATAGGTCAGTATGGTCTAATACATTATAAATACATACACACATGTATATATACACAGTGTAATATGCATTCATATATATGTTCTTAAGTATATTCTTTTTTTTAAAAAAGTTTTTAATTTATTTATTCAGAGAGAGAGAGAGAGAGAGAGAGGCAGAGACATAGGCAGAGGGAGAGGCAGGCTCCATGCAGGGAGCCTGACATGGGACTCGATCCCAGGTCTCCAGGATCACACCCCGGGCTGCAGGCAGCACTAAACCGCTGCGTCACTGGGGCTGCCCTCTTAAGTATATTCTTAATGCATGTATCAATATATATTCTTAATATATATTTTTATGCATTAAAATATATACTACTGGGACACCTGGGTAGCTCAGTGGTTGAGTGTCTGCCTTTGGCTCAGGGCATGATCCCAGGTCTGGAAATTGAGTCCCACGTCAGGCTCCTTGTGAGGAGCCTACTTCTCCCTCTGTCTATGTCTCTGCCTCTCTCTGTGTGTCTCTCATGAATAAATAAAATCTTTTAAAAAATAAAAGTAAAATATAAGAGCCTTATTCCTACTCAGGTATTTTAAGGTTGTAATATATTAAAGCTCAAGCCTACCAAAGCATGGGCTTGTAGTGTTCAAATATTACTGATCTTTTTTTACATATCCTTATCTTCCATTACATGTTATGTATGTCATGTCTTCTTGTGTTGGGCAGAGGTCATAAAATGTATTGCATGTAATTTTTGACCACTATTTATGATATACATCAGGCTTACGTGATGCTTAAGATCGTATTGTAATAAAGGTAGACATATACCATATACTTACAAAATGACTTATTAGCATGAGTAACCTAAGCCGTTTTTTATTGTATACACAGAAATCCAGGCTAAGAATGTTTCTTCCCTTCCCTAACCACTTTTGAATAAAATATTTGTCTGCCAGGTACCATGACTCAACCAAAGTGAAAGTTATGCAAGCCCTTGGAATTTACCCCACGTAATACCTGAGCAAAAGTAGCCAACATTATTATTTGCTTACTCAATAGTAATTAGTTGATAATAAACTTCTTCCTTGCTAATTTTTTATTTGATTTTTTTTTTTAAAGAATCAGATGAAGAGTTGCTTGGGGATAAAGTTCCCAGACCTGTGGAATGACTAATGATTTTTCATGGGGTATGAAGATATGACAAATTTGTTCTTTAGATCACCAATTTCCCAAAATACCTTGCATCTAAGCTTGACCTATTAAATAAGTATTTGGGTCAATACCATCTAAGTCTGGAAGAAGTAAAGAGGCCTCTGGGAAGGTTTTGCTTATGAAAAGGCCAAATTTGAATGGCACCACCCTTCTTTATCCTTCCTGCCTTGAGATGAGATGCAATGGCTAAAGATACGATAGCCATCTTTCAGCCATGATTCCACAAGCATGAGGATAATGGATGAACACCCTAAGTATGGGGGAGTAGAAAGACAGAAATTACATGAATCTTTGATGGTATCATTTAGCATCTAAATCCATGTGAACAGGGTAGCCCGGGGGGCCCAGAGGTTTAGCGCCGCCTTGGGCCCAGGGTGTGATCTTGGAGACCCGGGATCGAGTCCCATGTCGGGGTCCCTGCGTGGAGCCTGCTTCTCCCTCTGTCTGTGCCTGTGTCTCTGCTACTCTCTCTGTGTCTCTCATGAATAAGTCAATTAAAAATAAATAAATAAATAAATAAATCCATGTGAACATGGCCTACCTTCAGAGTTCACACAATGTGAGAAAACACTTACTTGGTTAAGCCCCTGTTAGTTTGGATTTCTGTTACTTGTATCAGAAAACATATCCAATCAATAACACCAAAGAAATCCCAGGCACTCAAATACTGATTTTAATTATCCAACTAGTAAAATGTTAACCAATCAGCTATGTCCCTAGCTTACTCACCACATTCATCTCATTCTAGCCATGTCCCAAGATCACCACCATGCATGATACCAGGCTATATAGTATCCCATCAGCAACATGTCATTTATTAACTCAAAAATACATATGGATTATTATTGACCCTTTTCTACATGCCTGATACTCTGCTAAATAGTTGTGGGGAAAATGTTCAGAAGTAGGCTAGGAACATTCTCATCTTAACAGAATTTATAATCTTGTGTGGAAGAAGGTACTAATTACATAAACATATGATAAATGCATTTGATATAAGTCTAATGAAGAAGAGGTATGTGTTGCTACAAGAGTATAAATTAAGATTTAACTAGTCAAAGAAGTCAGCAAAGGCTATTCTGAAGAGGTGACTTATGTTTTTCCAAAAGCTAAAGAATGAATAAATTCCTAAGAGATATTGGTCTATAGTGTTCTTTTCTTATAATGCCTTTGTCTGGTGTTTGGTATCAGATTAATACTGACCTCAAACGATTAGTTGAGAAATATTCCTTCTTTTTCAATTTGCCAAAATAAATTTTGTATAATTGGTATTATTGATATTAGTCTTATTTCTTCTTTAAGTGTTTGTTTGAATTTGCCAGGGGCGGCACATTAACTTGGGATTTTCATTGTGGGAAGTTTTTAAACTACAAATTCCATTTTTAAAATAGATAATTATCCAGGTTACATTTCTCTTGCATGAGCTTTGTAAGTATCTATCTTTCGGAAATTTACACAATCATGTAAGTTATTGAATTTACTAGCATGAAGTTGATTATAATAACCCTTTATTTTGATATCTATAATATCTGTAGATTTGCCACCTTTCCCATTCTTGACATTGGAAATTTGTGTCTTTGTTTTATTGATCAGCCCGGATAAAAATTTATCCATTTTATTGAGTATCTCAAATAATCAGCTTTTAGTTTAACTGATTTTCTCTATTTTTTTCTTTTTAAATTTCATTTATTTTTGTTCTGATAGTCATTATTTCTTTTCTTCTGCTTATTTTGTGATTGATTGGTTTTTATTTTTCTGGCTTCTTAAAGTAGAACTTGAAGACTTTGATTTGAAACTTTTTATCTTTTCTAATATAGGAATTTGACACAATAAATTTCTCACTAAATTCTACTTTAACTGCATTACACAAGTATAATCCAATTTTTGCATGAGGATCTAATTTTGAGACATTTATGTAGAAGTATATTACCTAGTTTTCAAATATTTGGAGATTTTTCAAGACTTTTTTGTTATTGATTCCTAGTTGAATTTCATCATGGTCAGAAGACATACTTTATATTAGTGGAATACTTTAAACTAAATTAGACGTGTTTTATGATCCATAGCATGGCCTTGGTAAATATTCCATGTGCATGTGAAAAAAACTGAGCAGTCTGCTGGGTGCAGTACTCTATAAATGTCAATTAGTACAAGCTATTTGATAACATTCTCCAAGTCTTCTATATCCTTACTAGTTTTCTGCCTACCTGTTTTATCAATTATTGGCAAATAAGCATAAAAATGTCCATCTATAATTGTTGATTCAGAGAAAGATGAGAAGTGAAGTGAATATTATTATTCCCACATATACATTTCCTTCTACCCCATTATGCCACTGTGTAAAAATTACATGATTTAGAAGGGATAGATCCCATCCCAAACACTAGGAGTAGCAGCAATAGTTCTGAGCCAATCAGGATTATCCTGCTTTCTTATCAAAGTGACTGATTCAGGTATCTGAGATTAAGTCAATTAATGTATGATATCCTACTGAACAGACTGGTTTAGGATTCTTAGCATTTATTTATTTATTTATTTATTTTATTCTTAGCATTTCTGTAAGAAAATACTCATACAGGTCACCATTCTGGAAAGCCTACAAATTACCACATTCATCTGTGTATGCAGAACTTTCAGCATTTTAGTGATACACTCTTAAATATGAGCAGGTGGTCAAGGATCTCCTATCATCTTATTAAAAATGCTAACATTACAAAGATCAAAGAAATCAGGTAAAAACAACTTAAAAGAGAAATAATACTAGATGATAAAATAGTAAAAACAGAGAAAAGATTATTTATATCTTCAGAAAAATAACAGCAATTTTATGGCCACAAATTAAGAACAGGATACTGTAAATGGAACTAATGGAAGTTGAAACTATGAACACAGATATGAGAAATTCAATAGATAATTTAGAAGAAAAAATTGAAAAAGAAAAAACCTCTTAGAAGAAATGCCCACAAACCTGCGATTAAATTACCAGATATTAAATGTTTTAGGCCCACAAGGCATACGGTCTTTGTTACAACTACTAAACTCCAGTTATAACTGAATGGATATAGCTGTGTTCCCATTAAACTTTATTTAGAAAAATGGGTGGCCATCCCATGGGCCATAGTGTGCTAATCCTCAACCTAGAAGATACTCTTAAAAGTTTAGGGGATGAGGGGCACTGGGTGGCTCAGTGGTTGAGTGTCTGCCTTTGGCTCGGGTTGTGATCCCAGTGTCCTAGGATCAAGTCCCCCATCAGGCTCCCTGCAGGAAGCCTGCTTCTCCCTCTGGCCTATGCCTCTGCCTCTCTCTGTGTGTCTCTCATTAATAAATAAATAAAATCTTAAAAAAAAGTTTAGGGGATGAAAAAATATGTTTAGGGGATAGAAAAACAGGCAGAAAAACATAAAACGATTAGAAGATATCCAGGTGTCCAATTGCCAAATAATAAGTGTTCCTGAAAGAGAAAAACAGAATAAAAAGGAAATAAATATTAAAGATAATTTTATATAATTTAAGGATATGATTTTCCTGATTTAAAGGTACCCTTACTTCTCAATATCAAGGATCCAAATACATCTATGATAAGGTAAAAATATGGAAATATCAAAGAGAAGGGGTAAAAAGAAAATTCGAAGAGCTTCCAAAGAGGAAAAGAAAAGAAAGGAAAAAAGAAAAGAAAAGAAAAGAAAAGAAAAAAGAAAGAAAAGAAAAGAAAAGAAAAGAAAAGAAAAGAAAAGAAAAGGAGCACATGCAGAACACAAGAAATCAAGATGGCTTTGGTCTTCCTCAGCAGAATATTGGATAGTAGAAAATGTTGAAGCAACTGCTTCAAGATTTAAGAGAAAATTATTTAACCTATGTCAAGTTAAACTATTGTTTTTGTTTGTTTGTTTTGTATGGGTAAATTAATGGCATTTTCTGATAATCAAGGCCTCAACCTTTAACTCACAGGCCCTTCCCCAGGAAACTACCTGAGAGAATGTGTTCTACTTAAATGAGGCCAAGAGAAAGGAAAAATAGTAGGATACCCAACTCAAGAGAGTGGAGATGGAAAACCCCAGGATGATGGTGAAGGGATAACAGATATGTAACCAACTTGACAAACAACGAGCGAAGCCTGGAACAGGTCAGAGGGCTACTGGAGAGAGGTCTCCAAGAAGATTGAATGGATTGAGTGCTTGATGAGTTTGAATATGTTGAGAAATGATTTAGAAAATTGGAGGTTTAGGAAGAATATATTAGTGATAAATACACAGAAGCAAGGTAAAAACATAAAAAATTAAAAGCATAAAAAATATTAACTTAAAAAAATGATAACCTATGCATGAAAATATAAATTATTACTTGGATTAAAAGTGAATACCATTTATTAAGATATAATAATATAAAAGCAGAATATTGATCCCAAATTATATTATAACTGTATCAGGAAGATGATGTATGTTATTTGGTGGTGAGCTGTTGGTGAGAGATCATTAAAGCATCATCTTCTAAAATAAGCAATGACAATACAAAATGCTGATGAAGATGTGGAAAAACTGGAAATTCATAAATTTCTGGTGGGAGTATAAAATAGTACAGCCACTCTGGAAAACAGTTTGGCATTTTCTTTTCTTTTTGGAGATTTTATTCACTTATTTTAGAGAGAGAGTGAGAGAGAAGGGAGAAGGGCTGAGGGGGAGGGAGAGGGACAAGCAGACTCCATGGTGACTACAGAGCCTTACATAGAGTTCAATTTCATGACCCTGAGATCATGCCCTGAGCTGAAACCAAGTCAGCCACTAAACTGAGTCCCCTAGGCACCCGGCTCTTCCTTATTTAACTAAATGCATAACTAACAAATATGACTAAACAATTACACTCACAGACATTCATCCTAGAGAAATGCAAAGTTATGTTTACACAAAAAATAAATATTCAAAACAGCTTTGTTCATAATAGCCAAAAACTGGAAACACTCCAGATGCCTTTCAACAGGCAGTTAAACTGTGATACATCCATACCCTGGAATACTCCTCAGTAATGAAAGGAACAAACTCTTGATGCACACAACTTGGGCAAATATCCAGAGGATAATGGTGTGTGAAATAAGCTTATCCCAAAAGGTTACATAGTGTATGATTCCTTTATATAACTGGTTTAAAGTGATAACATTTTAGAAATGGAGGGCATATCAGTGGTTAAGTACAGAGTGAGGCAGAAGAAAGTTGAGTGTGGTTCTAAAAGGGCATGAGGAGGGATCCTTATGGTTCTGGAATTGTTGAAGATTTTTTTTTAAAGATTTTATTTATTTATTTGAGAGAGATAGAGAGAGAGAGAGAGAGAGAGAGAGAGCATGAGTTGGGGAGGGGTAGAGGGAGAGGGAGAAGCAGATTCCCTGCTGAGTGTGGAGCCTAGTGCGGGGCTTGATCCCAGGACCCTGAGATCATGACCTGAGCCAAAGTCACACACTTACCAACAGAGCCACCCAGGAGCCCCAGGAACTGTTCAAGATCTTGGCTGTAGTGATAGACACATGAGCCTGCACAGATGATGGAATAATACAGAGCTGAACACACACACATACAAATATGACACAGGAGTATCAGTGAAAGTGGCAGTCTGAATAATATCGGTGCATTATATCAATGTCAACAGGCTGATTATGATACCGTAGTTTTGCAAAATGTTACCTTTGAGGAACAGGGAAAATATTACATGAGACAGCTCTGTCTTGTTTCTTACAATCACATGTAAACCTACAATGATCTTAACACAAAATTTAAATTTTAAACAAAATGAAATTACTAAAAACTCAAGTAAATAAAATTTTTATGAGATTTCCTACTCCCCAAAGTGTTACCATTATGATACCAGGACAAAGTATACACGAGATCTAAGAATAAAAATTAAAAAAAAAAACTCACAAAAACCTCATGGTATTTGTTCACCATACTCTGTATGGCGCGCGTCACACTTTTATTCAAAATTCTAAATCATTCCATTTTTGTTGTGCACTTAAAGTGAGATTTACTTCGTGTATAGGAGAGTAATTCAGTCAGACACTGAAAAGAACATATAAAATCCTGCAGAGACAGCGCACCCTGTGAGAATTTGCTCACTAAATTTGTGCCAGCGAGGCAGATTGATTATCTGGTTTCTAGTCATTTCAAATGTCCTCCACTATATTTATAGCTAGCTGCAAGTTGTCTGTTGTTTTTTTGTGGAAATGTAAATAGCCAGTGGGTGCTCTTTTGGTTGACCTGTGTAGCAGGAAAATGTGAAATCAGCAATAAAGGGCTTGATTTATTTCTAGTTGTAACCCTTCCATTCCAATGCTGTATCAGGTTTGGGCACAATCAGAAGTGCTTGTGGGCAACTGCAGTTATATTTGGTATCATGGCTGGACTGGTTTGTTTACACTAAGTCATTGTGGCCCCTCCTTCCCTTGTGGGCCACTCACATGTCTTCTAGGCCACTGTATGCAACTGTGCTTCCCTGTATGGTAGCCACCAGCAGCATGTGACTATTTAAATTAAAACTTAAATTAATTACAATTAAGTGAAATTATTTTTTTCAATTAAGTGAAATTAAAAATGTAGTCCTGCCATCACAGTAGCCATATTTTAAGGTCTACATAACCAGTAATAAATGCTCTGATATTTTATGCTTCTATAATTGTTATGAGAATAAGCTATTTCCAGAAGATTCTATGACAAGAGAAGAAACTGACAGTGGTATATAGTTTATGTAAAATAAAAAACAAATTGAAAATTCAAATGCTTTGCTCAGTAAGGCAATATATATAACTGGAGCTGAAAGTATTCCCTTTTTATTATTTAACTCTTCATCTTATTTTAAAAACTTTCAGACTGTTAGTATGGAATTTATGAGTATAGCATAACACTAGGTACATATCTTCGAAACCATCAATGCTTATCATAATCTTGGAGGCTTAAGTGTGTCAGTGGTACTATTATTCTTCCTTTTTACACTCTTGAAATATTTGTCATCTTTTCTTATTTTTCTCCTCTTACTTTTAGACACTGACCAAACCACTGAGGAAAAGTTACAGAGTTGATTTTTTTAAACTTATTTTAAAAATATTTTAACACCGTTACATTTAAATAAAATTAGAACGTACATAATTAAGAGGGTCATTAGAATACTGGGTGTAGTAAATATTTACTTTCCAAAGTTGAAATTTGGGACTAGGACTATGGTGTCCTATGGTGTCATCACTTAGGAGTCAGAGAAGGGGAAAGGACATTTATCTTCATCTTCGTCCCTAGTGTCAAGGCAGAGTAATAGGTTTTTTTTTTTTTTAACTCTGACTGCCCAATTTTTCAATTCTTTATTGATCCTTGTAAGGATCCCAGAGTGAGGGAGGAAATTTCTAGTTGCATCTGTGGATTTAGAGAACCTCATATTTTAAATATACTATTTGTCATTTAGAAATGAATCCTTAAATTTCACAGAACCATATTTCTATATTCCTTTCACATGCATCATTGGGTTATGATTGCTCTTAGATGTTTATTATAAATTAGATGTCATTAATTTTTAAGATTTTGTATTTTTAAGATTTTTTTATTTTTAAAATTCATCCATTATTTCAATTATAGAGTA
This sequence comes from Vulpes vulpes, assembly GCF_048418805.1. Taxonomy (NCBI): domain Eukaryota; kingdom Metazoa; phylum Chordata; class Mammalia; order Carnivora; family Canidae; genus Vulpes; species Vulpes vulpes. The sequence continues at coordinate 30,808,653 of NC_132796.1, read as the reverse complement.
ACACAATTACTATCCAGTGACATAGTGTAATGCATATAAATTTTCTCTGTTTTAAATATGTCTTGCTAAAAAAAGAAAAACATTAAAGGAAATTTAAAAAGCAAAATGTTAAAAAAAAAAAAAAAAAAAAAAGACAGGCCTGGTGACTCAGTGGTTTAGCGCCGCCTTCAGCCCAGGGCATGATCCTGGAGACCAGGGACTGAGTCCCACATCAGGCTCCCTGCATGGAGCCTGCTTCTCCCTCTGCCTGTGTCTCTGCCTCTCTCTGTGTGTCTTTCATGAATAAATAAATAAAATCTTAAAAAAAAAGAAACTATTTTTGTCCATGAACCAAAGTGGCACTTCAGATGATTTATAATTGAAATAATCATATAAGGTATTGCTGCATAACAAATTATCCCAGAACTTAATAGCTTAAAAAACAATCAATTACTAACTAACTATCACAGTTATTATAGGTCAAATACTTGGGAGTGATCCAAATGGTTGCTTCTGGCTTTGGGTCTCCTTTAAGGTCTCATTCAGGACTCCGGCTGCAGAGCTGCAGTCATCTGAAGGCTTGACCTGGACTGAAAGATCAGATTCTAAAGTGATTCACCCACATGGCTGGGCAGATAGTGCTCGGTCCTGGAAAAAGACTGAAGTTCCTCTCCTCATGGGGATCTTCACAGGGTCACGTGCATGTTTTCAGTTTGTGCCTGCTAGCCTGTCCCACAATGAGCAATCCAAGAGCACAAGGAAGATGCTGCCGTGCTTTTTGTTACGTAGCTTTGAAAGCCACCCACTATCATATCTACAGTGTCCCATGGGTCACAGGTTTGCCCTGGTCACTTGGAGAGGACTACATAAGGGTATAAATATTGGGAGGTAAGGATTATTGGGGGCCATCTTAGAAGCTAACAATTATTTTAAGAAAAAGTAAAAGAAAAAATGTATAAAAATCATAAGATGTAGAATATTTAGGTTATATTAGCATAGCGGACTGATGGACTTTATGCATAAAGTGATAGAGAAAATATTTTAAAACATATTAGGTAAACAAAGATGTATATAAACATGTATGTATTTTTAAAAATTAAAAAAATAAAATGATCGATGGCTAAAGATTGAGGTAATTTGAAGAAATCCAAATAATTGTAATAGGGGATAGAATTATGGGGCTATTAAACATTTCTAGACAATATATAACTGTCGCCTATAAAATAGATGTAACTTCATCTGGGTGCAAAGTTATGTCAAAAAATATAAGGGAGAAAGCAAACAAATATCACAGACATTATACATCAGACCTGAATATAATCACTATCATCATTCTGAACTTTTTGCAAAGATATATTAATATGCATGTTTTTATAAAAATGTGAACATACTCTAATACTGTTTTAAATTATTTTTCCTTAACAATACATAATGGTCATCTTTGGACTATACATGTATGTCTAATTTATCATGTTTGATGGTTCTGTATTATCCAGTTTTATAGATAAACCTTAGTATATTTTATCAGTTCTCTCTTTGCACATTTAGATTGTTTCCACCTATTTAGTATTATACTAGTACCATAGTCAGTAGCTTTTTATATATTTTTTTTAATTTAAAAAAAATTCTCCTTAGGGATTTTATTTATTTACTTGAAAGAGAGAGACAGAGCAAGCACAGAGGGAGAAAGAGAAACAGCCCTCCACTGAGCAGGGAGCCTGATATAGGACTTGGTCCCAGGACCCTGAGACCACAACCTGAGCCAAGACATATACTTACTAATTAATCCCCCCAGGCACCCTCCCCCAGTAGCTTTTTACTGACATTTATTTTCATACTTGTCTATGTGTTTTTTATGATTAATTCTTAGTGCTTAGAGGAAATCGTATGCATGTACATTTATATTGGTGAGAAATATTTAAATCTATTCTCATGGAGGCTGTGGGGTGGGGACCTAGCAATATTTGCTTCTTCAATTTTCCCTGATACTCCAACACTATTTATTGAAAAACATTCATTGTCTGCAGTGATTTAAAATGACTCCTTTATCTGAATTAATTATGAGCTTTTGATCTATCACTCCACTTAAATACTGGTGTTTCAATTTTTTCATTTCGAATTACAACAGCTTTATAATACTCTTTGCTATTTGGTACAAAAAGTCTTACTTCAAAGACATCCATTACACAGATCTCTTGACTCTTCCCAACCAACTTACTCATCTAGGTGAAATAGATAAACTATAGAATAATTTTTCCTGCTTCAAGAAAAAGTCTATGATTTTAAACTAGGATGACCTTATATATATATAATTTTGGAGAAACTGATATATTTAAGATATTGAGCTTTTTGATTCAACAAATATGATGTTTTCCCCATTTGTTTAAGTTTACCTTATGTATATGTGCTGTGAGAATATTTTTCCATTATTCTTTTAAGGGGCACCCGGATGACTTAGTCATTTAAGCATTCACTTCTTGATTTTGGCTCAGGTCATAGTCTCAGTTGTGGGATGGAGCTCCACATCAGGCTTCATGCTCAGAGTCTACTTTTCCCTCTCCCTCTTCTCCTCCCCTTGCTCTTTCTGTCTCTCTCAAATAAATTTTTAAAAAATTGTTATTACTAGTATAAAAGCCTAATATTATTTATTTCCACTTTGTCTTGCATTTGGTTCTCTTACTCAACTTCTCTGATTGGTTCTTGTGTATTTTCATTTGTTCTTCAAGGTTTTCTAAATAACTAGTTTATCAGTCTCATATAATGGTAACTGATAAATGTTTACCTTCATGTCAAGCATTTACTCATCATCATCATCATCTCCTTTTTTATGGTTAGAACATCAGAATTATGTTGAATCCTTATGCTGATGTTAGGCATCCTGACCTTGTTCCTGCCTGTGAGCAAATGCTTATTGTGTTTACTTGGCAATTGAGGAAATACTTTGCAGACACACAGGGAGTAATTTATTACAACTGAGTTAATTTACTATAGTAAATTAACTGTAATTATTTACAGTTAACTGAAATTATTCTTACTGAATAATTCTTACTGAATTCTTACTGAAATTAACTGAAATTATTCTTACTTCCTCATCTCCCATTCCACCCTTTACTCCACTCTACTCAAACCACTCTTGCAAAGTCACCAAGGGCAAATCCAGCAGACACTTTTCAGTCTTTTTTGCTAATGGAATTTACTGCATTATTTGACACCACTGATCCTTTCTGTGATTTATAAATATCCTCCTACCTGGGGTCCCTCAATATTCCTTTCTCCCATTTCTCCGTTCTCCTCAAGACTTTTCCTCCATTCATCCTACAGAAGAGACAGGCCTCCTTTCTCTTCACAAGAGATATTCTCTCTGAGTTTTCTTCTCCATTGACAAGTTTCTAGAACTGACCCTATAAGGTGATCGTTTACATCTCTGAATGTGTTTAAGAGCACTACAGGTAAACAAAGTCTACAGCTCATGGTCCCTTTCATCATAGGTATCTCCAAGTCTGGCCTCTTGGCTCTTGTCCACAGCTTTGATGATGAATGCTTTAGAAAGCCCAAGAATAGGGTTTGAAATGGTCTGTTTTAAATGGATCCAACCAATTGGTTTCATTCCAAGTTTCAAGATCTCATGCTTTCCTAATTAGTACTCAAACTTTAACATGAGAAACTAGGCAAGGCTGTGACTTTAACTATCGTTGGAATTCATAACCCACACATTTAAATTTTGCATTTGATTTACAGCAGCATCAGCCCTCTGACTACAAGAAATAATTTCTTTTATGACTGACAGGGAAACTTTGATTCTTGGAAAATAACTTGAGCTGGAATTTAACAATCTTCAGCTTGTCATTGTCTCTTTGTAAGCATTCAATTGAACTGGGAAAAATCTGTCCATTATCATGGTCTTTTCAGTTGTCATTACTGCCATAATAATCAAGTGCAACAGTCACCTAGGCTCCCAAAACACAAGTTTCATTTGGCCCTTCATCACAATCAAATTGATTAATTATGAGGTCATCATATGCTGTTTTACTAGCACCCCATTTCCCAGTGGCAAGGAGCTCAGCACTGTTCCCAAGCCCACAGTCATGCCCAGACCAAAATTCTATCTTTGAGAGTCTGTTTTCTGGTATCACTATTAGTACCAATTGTATACCATTCTGGGTCCAACCAAGAGAGAGAAACAATATGGTAATTTGAACAGGGAAAGATTTAATATAAAGAATCATTAACAATAATGAGATGGGCATGATGATGGATTGTCTAGGAAGAAGGAGAGGTAACTAAATAAGGAATATAGAAATAACTGATACAAGGAGTAGCCACTGTGCTGAAGCTAATGTAGAGCACACCAGTTAGCTCCCTCTACCCAAAGGGCTATAACCCAGACTTCTTAGAGAGGACAGATGCACTGTTCAATTGATGGCAGAGAATCTACATGTGATACCACACCAGCAGAACTTGCTGGAAATCTTCCCCTCTGGAGTGGGGGGGAGAAAAATAACTCATGGGGAAGGGTCTCATCAGAGACACTCTGCTACAAAACTGCTTGAGAATGGGTGACAGGGGAAGTTACTTACTGCTGGCTGCTGTTGGCCACCACATACTATAAGAGCTGGGAACTGAAGAAACTGCCTGCGCTTCCAAGCCTGATGTTGGAGAGAGCCATGAGAACTGTAAGAGTCAGCCCAGGAAGCACACTTGAACCAGGAAGCAAAACGCTTCCACCTGCAATATATCTCCATGCCCCCTATTGACCAAAGACTCTGTGTCAGGGAGCAAAGGAATACTATTTGAAGAGCCTAGATTTATTTTCGTAGAGCAGCCTAAAATGGTGCATTTGGAACTGTGAAGCAATAAAGTGTTAATCGGTATCCGAATATATTAACATGCAAAGCATTTCCTCCAGTGTGTTTCATGTTCTACAACATTGTTTAGAGGATTTCACCTTGAAAAAGTTAAATTTGTAGACTGTCAGGATTATGTGCTTTTTCTTTATGATTTATGGAAGTTTTAATGTTTAAAAAAGGATTATCTTATTTAAAGATTACATAATTATTCTCCAAACTCCTTTCTCTGTATTTTAAGCCTAACTGTAGTGATATTTGTTACCCTACACATATTAGTTTTAGCCCCGGCAAGCTATCTAAACTCTTGGAGTTTCAATTTCCTCATCTGTAATAGTGGAATGATAATACTTACCTAAGAGGATTGTTATCAGAATTAGGTATATTTTATCTTATTAGAATATTTGGTACATATTAGGGGTCTAGTATATGCTACTGATTATATTGTATTATAGCATTGTTAACATTATCATCATTGACTTTATAACATATGTACATAATTTTGCATCTTGTATTTTTCACTCAAAATCACGTTATTATAAAAATGTTTCCTCAATGTAATTGTTTCATTTAGCTTTTAAAATTAATTTTTAAAAGGTATTTTGATTTTCATAGATTACCTGATATATCTAAATTAATTTTGATAAAAAGATAGCTAAGGAAATATTTATTACAAAGATAATTTTGTAGTGACTTTTCACATCATTTTTGTTTTTAAGAGATAGCTCAAGGGACGCCTGGTGGCTCAGAGGTTTGGCACATGCCTTTGGCTCAGGGTATGATCCTGGGGTCCCCGGATCAAGTCCTACATTGGGCTCCCTGCATGGAGCCTGCTTCTTCCTCCACCTGTGTCTCTGCCTCTCTCTCTCTCTCTCTCTCTCTCTGTGTGTGTCTCTCATGAATAAATAAATAAAATCTTAAAAAAAAAAAGCGAGAGAGATAGCTCAAAACTGTAAGATAATATGTTACCCCAGAATTCTAATAGATTCTTGTCCTATTATATACTCTAAAATGATTAAATAACATAATTATCCACTAACAGTTTGGACATAATCTATTCTCTGATATAATGTTGATATTTTGCTTTGAAATATACTATTAGTCATAGCTTAAATTTTTATATTGGATTACTCAGTGTGTTGTCTTTTGGATATGTCAGCTTGTCTAGGGTTATGTCCCCCATTATTTAAAGACTAATCTGGGTATCATTATAAAGGTATTTTGTAGATGTGATTTAAGTCCACCATCAGTTGGCTTTAAATAAAGTAGATTATCAAAGACAACTGAGATGGGCCTGATTCAATCAACTCAATGCCCATAAAAGCATAGCTGCAGCTTCCTTGAAAAAGAGATCCACTGGGCACCTAGGTGGCTCAGTCAGTTAAGCCTCCAACTCTTGGTTTCAGCTCAGGGCATGATCTCAGAGTGGTGAAATCCAGCCCCACATTGGGCTCCTCACTCAGCAGAGTCTGCTGGAGACACTCTTCCTCTTGCCCTTCCCCTACTCATGCACACACTCTCTCTCTACTATAAATAAATAAATCTTTAAAACAAAAAATAGATCCTGACTGTGTACAGCAGATTCAGTTCATTTCCCAAAGTTCCAATCCGCCCTTCCCAAAGGCCAGCCCTATTGATTTTGAACTTGTGTAGCCAGCTCCTATAATCAGGAAAGCAATAAATCTCTTAACATTAACTCCTACTGGTTCTGCCTTCCTAATCAGACCTCGACTGATACACCCAGCAAAAGATAGAGTGTTTTACTTCTTTAAAAATATCTACCTTCTCAGGGTGTCTGGATGGCTCAGTTGGTTGAGCATCTGCCCTTCAGCTCTGGTCATGATCTCAGAGTCCTGGGATTGAGTCGGCATCTGGCTCCCTGCTCAGCGGGAAGTTTGTGTCTCCCTCTCCCTCTGCCCCTACCCACCCCACTCATGCTCTCTTTTGCTCTCTCTCAAATAAATAAATAAAAATCTTTTTAAAAATAAAATAAATAAAATATCTACCTTCTCAAAAGAAAAGTCAGGTGTAATGTACTAAATAGAGAAGTTGTCACTTACAGTGGTAGGAAAGTAAACAAATCTGTGTCTAGCAAAAGATTATTTAGATAAATAAAAACAATAAACACACTTTTATTTTTTATTTTATTTTTTATGTATATTTTTTAATTGGAGGTCGATTTGCCAACATATAGTATAACACCCAGTGCTCATCCGGTCAAACGCCCCCCTCAGAGCCCATCACCCAGTCACCCTATCCCCCCACCCACCTCCCCTTCCACTATCCCTTGTTCGTTTCCCAGTTAGGAGTCTCTCATGTAAAACACACTTTTAAAGCACATTACGCATATGTCCAAACTCATCATAATGCATACAATAAAATATGTGCAATTTTCTGTACATCAATTGTACTTCAATAAAGTAGTTAAAAAAGAAACTTAATTGCATCTTCAAAGAGTAATATAAATGCCATGGCTGCATACTGATAAAATAAGAGAATTTTCTTACCACTCTAACACAAGCTCTGTTAAAAGCTCTCCCTGTGTGCATCTGTGGATGTGTGTGAGCTGTCAGCAAAGGGCAAATATAATTTTGTTCCATAAAAACATATTTGGACTTCCAATTCTGGAAAAGTTAAAATGGATAGATTTCACTCCGTTATTCCTACTAAATACAGCTAAAACCCCAAATAAAATACATAAAGCAAAGACCTTCCAAAATGTTGAGAATGAGGCAAATTTGCTAGGGTCCCTGGGACTTGACTAATAGCATGGCAGTGAGTTCCTTGGGTTTAGGTTTTCTTTTCATTCCTATGTATCCCAAATTGGATGCTAAAGAAGTTCACAGCTCAGAAATGCCAACAGGCACAGAGAAATGTTAAATACTGTGTGACTATGTTATATAACATTCTTGAAATGACATAGTTTTGTAGATGAAGGACTTTTTTTAAAAAAAATCTTATTTATTTATTCATGAGAGTCAGAGAGAGAGGCACAGACATAGGCAGAGGGAGATGCAGGCTCACTGCGGGGAGCCCGATGGGGGACTCGATCCCAAAACCCCTGGATCATGCTCTGAGCCAAAGACAGACACTCAACCACTGAGCCACCCAGGCATCCCAAGATGAAGGATTTGTTAATGGTTGCCAAGGGTTAGGGGCATATGCAGGAATAGGACTATGAAGGGGTAGCATCTTTGTGATGATGGAGCTGTTGTGTGTCTTGATTGTTAAGGTGATTACATGAATCCATATATTTGGAAAAATGCATGGGACTACACACACACACACACACACACACACACACACATACACACCCCACAAAGGAATGCATGTAAATACTGGTGGAATCTTAATAAATCTGTAGTGTTGTTAATTACATTTTACCAACGTCAACTTTTTGGTTTTGATGTTGTGTTTTAATTATGTAAGATATTGTTGTGTAGAGCTGGAGGAAGGGTACACAGATCTTTGTATTATTTTTGCAACTTCCTTTGTATCTATAATTATTTCAAAATAAAGATTTTAAAAATAAAAACATACTGCTTGTTCACATATTCAGGTCATAGCAATTCCCACTTGAACATCATTATATGTTCAACACTAACCATTACCAATTTTGATTCTATCTATTTTAAGATACTCTAGCGAATACCCAAATCATAGAGATACTAGAAATAACCTAATGACATATGTGGAGATGCAATGAAGGTGCTTTAGGTCTGGAAAAGTCAAATATGATATATGTTTTTAGCTTCAGAAAATAAGATGTCATAGTAGCTTGATACTTGAGTAATTTTGGAACCTATTAGCAAATTAGTTTGTTAGATTCCAATACATATTTTTTCAGATATAAATATAGAGTAAAAATAATTTGTGCTTATTGTTAATAATAAATCATCCAAGATCTTAATCATTTTTATCATATAGTGTCCCAGTAACTTGTTTAGTTTATGTATACGTTCCTATAAGTGTCTGAGTGGTATGTGTGTGCGTGTGTGTATAGGGGGTGGGTCTGTAGAGAAAGAGGGAAGAAAGATAGAAATTTTATCTTGGCTTTAACAATGTTCATAAATCATTTCTGTCACAAGGCATAGAAAATACAACTCAACCTAGGGGTTCATCTATGGATGAATAAATAAAGAAAACATTGGTATGTATTATACATACACAGTGGAATATTATTAAGCTATAAAAAATCCTGCCACTTGTGACAGCATGGATAAACCTGGAGGACATTACACTAAGTGAAATAAGCCAGTCAGAGAAAGACAAATATTATTTTATCTAAAAATGTCAAACTCATAGAAAGAAAGAGTAGAACAGTGGTTGCTGGGGACTACGGGGAAAGGGAAATGGCCTGGGCAGGAGGGCTTATGATGACCATAATTAGTAATATTGTGTTATATGCTTGAAATTTCCTTGGACAGTAAATATTAAGTGTTCTTATCACACACACAAAAAATGTTAATTATGTGAGGTGAAGGATGTATTAACTTAATTGTGGTAGTTGCTTTATACCACATACGTATTTTATTAATTAATTAATTAATTTAGTAAAAAGCACAAATTACATATTTTTTTTAAAAGATTTTAATTATCTATTTGAGAGAGAGAGAGAGAGAGAGACAGAGGGCACCTGTGTGGCTCAGTGGTTGAGCATCTGCTTTCAGCCCAGGTTGTAATCTGGGGGTCCTGGGATCGAGTCCCACATTGGGCTCCCTCCTGGGAGCCTACTTCTCCATCTGCCTGTGTCTCTGTCTCTCATGAATAAATAAGTAAAATCTTTAAAAAGAGAGAGAGCAAACACAATCAGAGGAGAGAGGCAGAAGCAGACTTCCCACTGAGTAGGGAGCCTGATGTGGGGCTCAATCCCAGGACCCTTGAACCATGATTTGAGCTGAAGGCAGATGCTTAACTGACTGAGCCACCCAGGTGCCCATCACATACATTTAAAAAAAAATATATATATATAGAATATAAATATAAATATAAATAAATATATTTATATTATAAATATAAATAAATATAAAATATGTAATAATTATATAATACATATTATTATAGAATATATAGTATATCAATATATATTATTATAAATAAATATAATATATATTTTATATATATATATATAGAGAGAGAGAGAGAGAGAGCATTTTACTTGGAAGTGGTCTTTATTTTTTTTTAAGTAACCTCTACCCCCAATGAGGGGCTTGAACTCAAGCACCCAAGATCAAATATAGTATGCTCTACCAATGGAGCCAGCCAGCCAGCCAGCCAGGTTACATATGTATTTGAAATTATCACACTATACACCTTAAATATATACAATTTTATTTTATTTTATTTTTAAAGATTTTATTTATTTATTCATGAGAGACACAGAGAGAGGCAGAGATAGGAGAAGCAGGCTCCATGCAAGGAGCCTGATATGGGACTCGATCCCAGGACTCTGGGATCATGCCCTGAGCCAAAGGCAGACACTCAACCACTGAGCCACCCAGGCATCTCAAATATATACAATTTTAAATTGCCAATTATACCTCAATAAATCCAGAAAAAAATGAAATAGAATTTTAACCTGTTGGAGAGGAAGAATTTACTGTATCTTTCAACATCCTTCTAGCTAGATTCTGAATCAAATTGGCATGAGACAGATTAACAGGAGAAAATAAAATTTAACAGCATATATACAGGGAATCCACACAAACATGAAAATTTCAAAATCAGTCAGGCAATATGATGCTGACATGAGCTAAGGAGAGGGATAGGGGTGTGAAGATAAAAAGGGGAGAAAGATCATTAGCAGGAAGGTGACTGGAGATATTTGGAAAACAAAAGTTGCCCTATGACACAGATAAGTTTCTCGGGTAAAGAGAAATCTCTGTTAATAGTTCTCTTCCTGATACAAGCAGGCAGTTGAGAGGGAGGTAAAGAGCTTTTTTCTGAATCTCGGTGGTTTGGATTGTTTTTAACTGAAAATAATGTTCATGCCAATGTGGCCTGTCTTGGGGCTGCCGGCTGTTTGCCACTACAAACCTCAGATCCCAGAAACCTGGTCAGGCTACCTAATATAATGGATAGATGAGAGAATCAAAATTCAAATCTTCTGACAGACAGTAATAATGGACTGAAACTAACAAGGCAAAATTTAATTAAAAAAAAAAAAAACTACAGAAAACCAGACAAAATCCTGGGAAGATAATCTTTGCCTTCTGTGTTCCAGTACAGGCTTTGTGATTGGCCTGCCAGGGTTAGAGTCCTAGTGCTACCAATAAGTGAGTCCTTGGCAATGACACTTACCTCTCTGTGCATCAATTTCCTCGTACATTAAGTGTGAATGCTAATGACCATGGCCATGTTTGACAGTGCCTACATTGGAGGATGATTGTGAAGATGAAACAAACTAACACTGAAAAAGCACCTATCACTCTCTCTGGCACACAATCATTCTCGATAAATATTCTTTGTTGTTTTCACTGTGTGAAAAGTTTGCATAAAAGTAAACATACAGATAAAGTTGAAAGAAATGAAGAAACTATTACTGAACTCAGGCTTGTCTGGCCCCTAAAGTACAGTAAGCCAATGTCTGAGACACTGGTTTTGAAGTAAAGAAAGGTTATTATCAGAAGGACAGCCCAACAAGAAGGCAGAGGATTGTTCCCAAAGCTGCCTTGCCCTGGTGAGTCTAGTGACCGCTTATGTATGTTTAGGGAAAGAGGTGAATGCATGAGAAGAGGGTGAGGGGTTTCTTGAAACCTTGAGGTGAGGAGCTTGAAACAATCGGTGGTATGCATTCTTTTGGACAACAAGATACTGTTTGGGACCTGGTATAATCAGGTGCATCAGATCATTTCAAGACAAATGTTACCATCCGATGCTCATTAAGTTTTTACAGTGTGTAGGTAAACAGGGTGTAGGAGTAAAAAAGGCAAAGTTAATGATTGATTGTGCATGAAGTTAAGAGGTGCATAAAACATAATTGAGTAGAGAACAAATCAGAACATGGAACTAAGTTGCTAATGCAACTCTAGGGCTGCTTATGCTTTCAAAACAGATGCAGCAACCAAGCATCTGTCCTCGAAACCATAAGGGGTAGGGCATTACCATATCCATTTGAGCCAATCACCTGATGCAATGTGGGAAGTGTAATAATTACATGGGCTTTGGAGTAGGACTGACTCAGAATCAAGTCCTGACTGATATTTACCAGCTATGTGACTTTAAGAAGTCAGAAATCTCTCTAAATTGTGCCTTGTTTCTTCATTTGTAATAGAGTAATAGTAGTGACCCCATATTAGAGCTGTTGCAAGGACTCAGAGACACTTTACAGTGATTTTTTTTTAAATTGCAACAGAGCAATAGCTCAACAATACTTATTTTTATTACCATTATGTGACTGCTGTAAACCTTGTTGTTTATTTCCAGAATACTTGAAAGTCACAATATTCTGGGAAACTTCTTGAATTTTCTAATCAAGAGAAGAAATATTTCCATTTGCTTAGTACTAATCTGTTAGCTATGCTAACCAATATTTCTGGAATAGAAAATCCTGTCCTTATTTCTGTCATTGACATTCTTGGTTCCATTCCTTTGTGTATTCCTAATGTTACCTCCTGTATGCAGTTTCAGTTCTTGACAACTTTGGCCTAAACCAAGGCAAATTCCTTCTAAATCTTTTCCCCAGTTACTATTAATTAGTGACTTTAACTTTGGAAGGCAAGCTGGGGTTGGGTGTGAGAACCAAAATTTTTCAGTGGAGTGGGTTGACTGTTACCTGATTATATCCATAAGATCACCTTCATTCTTCTTACATTTATCAAATTCTTTCCCTATAGTATCTTCCAGCAATTCAGTTGGTATATATTGCATGTTGTTGATAGGATATGGTAAAAGTCTCTTCTTGCCTCCTACTGAACCAAACGTTTTTTTAAAAATGCTTTTGGTTGTGTTTTTATAGGCCAATAACAGCACATTTATTGATTGCTCACCATTTGTCAGGCTTACAGTGTCACATTATCACCTCAGATGAGAATAGTTCTTCTGCCCATTTTTAATCATGAGGAAACTGTAACTTAGAGACATAACACAACTAAAAGGAAAGAAGCTAAGATTCAGTGCCAGGTCTGTCGGCCCAGAAAAATGACTATTTCCTGTGTGTAGGGGAGGAAAAAACAATTTCTCTTATATCCTTCTACATTTTTGGCTGAGACCTCCCCATCCCCCAGAATAAAATACAGATTAACAGGAGAAAACAAACAGAAGTTTAATAACATGTACACATCCTATATGCATGGGAGAGACTTAGAGAAACAGAGTAACTCCCCACATCCCCACAGGACCAAATCTAGCACCTTAAAAACCATTTCCACCTAAAAACAAAGCAAGATATTGGGGTGAAGTGAGGTTCAGGGCAGGGGGTAGATGAAGACCAGTTAAGGGAGGTTACCAGGAAAGCACAGTAAACAAGGTGTGGTGGATTTGCAGATTTAAGTCCGTGCTTTCTCTATTGATAAAGAGTCTCTAAAGATTTAGTCATCCTTTTCTTCCTGGTACACAGAGGAAGACACTCTTACAAATGGAGATTTCCCTTATAAATGTAAATGTATCCTTCAGGAGGATATCTTCTCAGTTTTCTGAGCTACTCCTGTGTCATCTGTTTCATAAAAATAATCAGGTCATGATACTCCTTATGCCAAAGAGACATATTTGGGTAACATACTCTGTTCCCCTTCAATCTAATAGAGTTTGCACTGTATTGGATTTTCTATAGATTGCCACAAATGTATAAGATACACTTCTTGCCCTTTTCCTTCAATTATTTTTTTAATATTTTATTTATTTATTCATGAGAGACAGAGAGAGGCAGAGACACAGGCAGAGGGAGAAGCAGGCTCCATGCAGGGAGCCCGACGTGGGACTTGATCCCGGGGCTCCAGGATCACCCCCTGGGCCGAAGGCAGACACTCAACCACTGAGCCACCAGGGCATCTCAATTATTTTTTTTAAGATTTTATTTATTTATTCATGAGAGACACAGAGAGAGGCAAAGGCATAGGCAGAGGAAGAAGCAGGCTCCCCGAGGGGAGCCCAATGCAGGACTCCATCCTAGAACCCTCGGATCACCACCTGAGCCAAAGGCAGATGCTAAACCACTGAGTCACCCAGGTGCCCCACTTTAATTGTTTTTAAATAAATTGATTATAACTAAATAACTTGAAACATTCAGCATACTTAGCTGCTATTTGTGTGGCATTTTCTCATAACAACAGAGGGAATACAGGGAAGAAAGAGTGCAGTTTATCAGAGATAACCTACCAAAAAGTTTGGAGTTTGTGCAGGGTGTGGAAGATGGAGAAAATAAGTCAGGGAAGTTTTTAAGAAGTCCTAAAAATGGAATAGGTAGAAGCAACTTGGCAATGGACTTGTGGTAATAAATATTATGGTCTGGGAAATGGGAAATAAATTTAATTAGGAATTATTGAGCCATTTAATTGCCATAATTGATTAGTAAGCACTAGGGAGTCATTTCAAAATCTTGAGAAAAAGACTGAATGATTTATGGTATGTTTACAGGAAATTAGTCTGGTAGTAAAATGCTGGAGAAATAGGACAGAAGAGAACAAGATGGCGGGGGCACTAGTGGAAGCTGTTATAATAAACTATGTTGGTGTTGGGGAGGAAAAAAATCTCTGCTCTCCAAGATCCTTCTAGTTGGGCTAATAATCAAACTGACATGAGAAAGATTGACAGGAGAAAATAAAATTTGTTCTCATATATATGGGAAATCCACACAGACATGGAAATTCCAAAGATAGCAGCAAGGCAACATGAGGCTTATATGATATCCTGAACTAAGGAGAGGGGTAGGAGGTCTCAGGATACAAAGTGGAGGAAGAGCCTTACCAGGAACATGAGAGGAGATGCTTGGAAAACAAAGGTTTCTCTGTTATGCAGATATATTTCTTAGGTAAAGAGGAATCTCTGTTATTAGCTCTTCTTGGTATAGACTCTCCTTTCCGATGTAAATTTAGGCAGTTGAGGGGAAGAGGTAAAGAGTTTCTGAATGCTGGGTTTTGCTTGTTTTTAACTCAAAATAATCTTCATGGCAAAGTAGCCCATCTTGGGGTAGCCTGTCTTGGCTCTCATACTGGTTACCATAGTGATGGCAGTGCAAGAATACATCCTAGAGTCAGGATGGGGTGACCTGTGTGAGCCCCTTCCTTGCCAATCACAGTATTATTGCCATAGATGAACAATCTGGACATTAACTTTATTTTTAGTATATACTTATAGTCACTTCAGGATTTTGAAAAATGGATCCATCACCTTTCACATTAAAAACCACACCAATCAGGGACACCTGGGTGGCTCAGCAGTTGAGTGCCTGCCTTCAGCTCAGGGTGTGTGATCCCAGAGTCCCTGCATCAAGTCTCACATCAGGCTCCCTGCATGGAGCCTGCTTCTCCCTCTATCTGTGTCTCTGCCTCCTCTCTCTCTCTGTCTCTGTCTCTCATGAATAAATAAATAAAATCTTTGAAAAAAGAACACACCAATCATTTCCTTTTTTTTTTTTTTCAGAGAGAGAGAGCACCTGTGAGCAGGGGTGGCTGAGGGGCAGAGGAAGAGGATGAGAGAGAAAATCCCAAGCAGGCTCCATGCTCAGTGCAGAGTGCATTGCAGGGCTAGATCCCATGACCCTGAGGTCATGACCCAAGCAGCAATCAAGAGGCAGGTGCTCAAATGACTTAGCCACCCAGGAGCCCAGGAATCATTTCTTTCTAAGATACTTTTTTACACTACAGAAACAAACAAACAAACAAACAAACAAACAAAAAGTATAGCAACCAGAAATATTTCTTTGCCTCTGTACACTTCAATTGAATCAAAGCTCTTAGACCAAACTAGTTCTCTACTTAACAACCTTCAACAGTACCATTTTGCTTTTTAAAATAAAAATCTGGTTTTCTAGTTCCTTTAAATCCTATTCTCCTCAGCCCCTTTATATGACATCCCACTTATATTCCAATCATGATACCACAAATATTATAACTTTGCTTTTTTACCTCCAGGTCACAAGAAATAAGGGTGGTAAAAATAGCATCATAAATAACACAGAAAATAGCTTGTTTACTTTCTCCCTTTCTCTTGTAATCCAAGAGTGTAGGTTTCTACTTTACTTAAAATTCCTTCCATTTATATTTGGTGGGGTCTTACCCTTTTACTTTGGGCTTTCCCCATAGTATCTGCCATTTTCTTCTGATAAGTACTGATAACTACACTTCTGTTCTGCCATTTTTTCTTCTTGTAATCTGGCTGTGATGTGAATTTCTTGTTCCATCCATGATGAAGCCACCATCTGTCTGAGAGTTCATTTTATCTACAGGCATGGCTGGACCAGCCAGGGAACACATGGGCCTAGGCTCAAGACATAGGAATGCTTGCTTATCATTCATAGGAACATGTAGTAAGGCAATCCCACTAGCTTAAAAGTTGTTCTTCAGCACTACCCTAAAGATATAATCACCAGATGTACCTAATGAAATATCTAAAATAAAGAATAAAGACAGTTTTTCAGATTACAGTCTCTTGAGATGAAATAGACCTCTGAGAATCCAGACAAAACAGCATCAGAAATTATTAAGTAGAATTATTAAGTAACATCTGCTAACATTAAAAAAAAAATCTGCTAACATGACCTCATGGGCCCCCAATCAACAGTGCCCAACTTCTTAGGAAATCCATGCCCTAAATTTTGCCCTTAAAATCCTCACTTGGAAGTGCCTAAGTGACTCAGTTGGTTAAGCATCCAACTCTAGGTTTCCACTCAGGTCATGATCTCATGGGTCCTGGGATCAAGCCCCTTGGATATGAATTCAGTGGAAAATCTGCTTTAAGATTCTCTCCCTCTGTCCTTCCCCCCACTCATGTGTGCACACACTCTCTCTCTCTAAAATAAATAAATTAATTTTTTTAAAATCCCTCACTTGCAAGCCATTGAGGAATTTGAGACTTTTGAGCATTAGCTCCCTATTCTCCAGGGTGGTACCACACTTATAAATGGTCTATCTTTCTTTACTGCAAAAGCTTGTTGTCAATTTTTTTATTGGCTTACTACACATTAGGAAGACAAACTTTTGTTCTATTTGGTTACAATGATCAGGGCTTTGATGTTCCTTTCCATTTCCTTTGCTATGTAGATTCAACCCTTGCAATTAACATTACCCTAAATAGGGTAGATATAATTTATCTCCAGTATGGCTTGACCTTTATACTGGCCACTGAGCAGTTTGCTTATATTGTTGGG
The DNA here is from genome assembly GCF_048418805.1 of Vulpes vulpes. Lineage (NCBI taxonomy): Eukaryota > Metazoa > Chordata > Mammalia > Carnivora > Canidae > Vulpes > Vulpes vulpes. The sequence goes on along the minus strand of NC_132796.1, from coordinate 30,791,526 downwards.
GCTTTCAGGGTTTAAGTGAGGTGAGCTTTACTTTTCACTCCCCCTTTCTTGTCCCTTCACTGGATTCCCACAGGGATTAGAACACTGGGTCTGGGATAGTATATGTGATGCACATTGAGTTCTATTCAAATCTGCACTCCTGACTCTGAACTGTTGTTCTTGAATTACATTTCTGTGGCTAGACTTTCACTTTCTCTCCTTGGAAAGCTTTTCTCAGAACTTCTTAGTTCTGTGACACCCAGGTGGCTCAGCGGTTGAGTGTCTGCCTTTAGCTTAGGTCGTGATCCTGGGGTCCTGGGATCGAGTCCTGCACCGGGCTCCCCACAGGGAGTCTGCTTCTCCCTTTGCCCATGTCTTTGCCTCTCTCTCTGTGTCTCTCATGAATAAAGTCTTAAAAAAATAAAATAAAGGAAATTTGATCTAAAAAAAAAAAAGAACTTCATAATTCTAATGTAAATAGCCCCAATGTTTGGCAAGCCAAACAAAATGGTGCATAAGCTTTGAAAATTCTCAAGCTGAGAACCCCTGCTACATAAAGATAGAGAATTTTCCTTGTAATGAACTTCAGACAATGAAGACATTGACAGCTAGCTTCTTTAAGCAAACCAGAGAGACGAAGTAATAGGAAGGAGCTGGGAAAAACATCTAGGAGGATTTTTTTTCTCTTTTTGAGAACATATATTCTGGTATGGGTCATTGATTTAAAGCATTTGCCTTAGTTCTTTAATAGGTTATAGCCCATACTAGAAATAAGCAAATTAACTGCCATTTTCAAACTATTTCCTCTAATTAAAGGAGTGGTATAATAACTTGTTTGTTATTCTTCATAGTTAGGCTTCCTTATGAAGAGAAATATGGATTGCTATCTCTTTCATATGCTCGTTGAGCCCATCAAATTTCCATTGTTGGTCTTTTACATTTGAAGAGTAGTAGAATATGCCACCCCCAAATATCCTTCTTTGGCACAAGGATTATTTTGAGCTGATTATTTTGAGAAACAGAAGACACAGCAGAAGTTCTGCAAACCAAGGAAAAGTTAACTTTTCATAAAGGATATTTACATTTACAAAGGAAATTTCTGACTGTAAGGGTGTTTACTTCTCTGTATCAGGAAGAGAAGGCTCTAAATCAAAGAAAATTTTATCAATGGAGAAAGCACCAACTTGGATCTGTGAACAAAGCTTGCCCTGGTTTGTCTGCTTTACTTCACTCAGCATCTTCTTTTGTCTTTAGCTGGAAATATTTAAGGTGGTGGTTTGGGCCATTTGGGGAGAATTATTCAATTTTCCTTAGTCTTTCCCATGTATACAGGAGGTACATATGTTACCAAACTTCTGTTTGTTTTTCTCCTGCTAGGCTGTATTTTAATAAAGTGAGTATTAGCCAAGAACATAAAAGAGTAGTGGGAAAATTATTTTTTCTCTCATCCCTACACTTTTATGCTTATTAAGGGTGTAAAAAGAGATCAAAATGCATTTACTTCCCTCAAGTTAAAAATATAGGTAAAATATGACACAACTAAAGGAAATATTTTGCTCTTTATAAATTTCTATTCAATATAAAGCTAAGTGTATTTTTCCATTCTTCTTTCAATTAATTTTATTAAATATATTGAACTATCTTAATATCTTTCATTTTATTTTTAAACAATATTTAATTTTGTTTCATCTTTACTTATAGCCTGAATATTTTCAATATTTGAATCAAATAGATGCTGTAGGGGTGAAGGGCAGGCTGTCCAAAGATGGACTACTTTGGCCTGAAGATCATTCTGGGCTGAAGGCAATCAAGACCCTACCAGCATAAAACAAACTCTTGCCTCTCTCTTAACTACATAGAAGAACCAAAATTGGTGGTCTTTTTCAGAATAAGCATTATTAGCAGAGATAAATTTTATCTAAGTGACCCGCTATATGGCAAGGCAAACATCTATGATCTCAGGGACCCCCCCATTGGGCTCTGCACTCATCATGGAGTCTGCTTGAGATTCTCTCCCTCTCCCTCTGCCTCTCCTGCTCATGCTCTCTCTCTCTCAAACAAATAAATAACATCTTTAAAAAGGGTTTTAGAATTTCAATAGACTACTTAAAATTCATTGTTTAAATGCTCAGATTTTACTTATAGATGTCATTTTAAAGAATCTTTGAGGACTTATATACCCTTCTCTTCAAAATAGAACTATTATCTATTTGCATTGTTTTTTCCCATTTAATAAAATCATAATCTTATTTTATTTTTTAAAGATTTTATTTATTTATTCATGAGAGACACAGAGAGAATGGCAGAGACACAGACAGAGGGAGAAGCAGGTTTCCTGCAGGGAGCCCCATGTGGGACTTGATCCTAGGACTCCAGGATCACAACCTGAGCCAAATGCAGACACTTAACCGCTGAGCCACCCAGGCATCCCAAAATCATAATTTTAAATACCATACTAGATCATGTCAGTCATTAGGTATCCAAATAATACTTACTGTGATAGCTGAGTAATATGTGACGTACGCAGTGAGGTTGACTTATAAGTAAGAGCTAAACAGGAGACTATTTGACCAAGTCTCAGACTCCTACCCTCAGACTCCTAACCCTCTCCTTACCTCATACAACCATCATGTTGTCTCACTGTCTTTGGAATTTCCATGTCTATCAGGATTCCCCATAGGCATACAATTAAATTTTATTTTCTCCTGTTAATGTATCTCATGTCAATTTGATTCTTAGTCCAGCTAGAGGGATCTTAAAGGGCAGAAGAAATTCTTCCTCCCTAACACAGTGTTGGATAACCATTCTCACTTGTTAGATTTTTCTGATTTGCAAATCAAGATACAAATGTGTTGATTAGTGTAGAAGACATGAAACTGCATTTCCCAGTACCCCTTTGAGTCAGAACATATTGCCCTGCCACTGTCCGACCAGTGGTGTATGGTCAAGTGACTGCTTTCATTTGTCAACTCCTACACGGTGTCTTTTTCAGCAACCTGGCCCTGAGTTGCACCTCACCAGGCAAACCTGCATCCTCTGACTTACTGAGGTTCTGACCCTCACTGAGGGTCAGAGGCTCAGACATTCTAGACTGATGCCAAAAATTCTGAAGGGCAATTCAAAGCTCCTTGTCATGTTGACCAAGACCCCATAGGGCCTGTGTAGCTGGTTTACTTCTTACTCTGTCCAAATATGTTTCCTCTCCATTCCTTACACAGAAATTGATCTCTAATAAATCTCCTATACCTCACAATATCTGCTTGTAACAAACTCAATTTGTGACAATTAGGGATTGGATATTATACTTTTGGGGTCCCTATTGATAGTTACAATAAGTAAGCATGCAAAAAGTAAGCTTTTCTGGTGGTTCAAATTTATCTTGAATGATGGTGTCAGACTCCATCCATCCATCCATCCATCCATCCATCCATCCATCCCTCTTTGATCCACGTATGCATTCAAAAGTGTTAAGTATCTTTTATGTCTTGTGTGCTGGTCTTTGACTTTAAGGAGCTTCCAGTCAGATGGAGGAGATAAGATACTAACGTGCAAGTTGACTCTAAAAGGGGAAATGGCAGTAGTAGAAAGATCTGTAAATAAATAGACCAGAATGATGTCAAATAAACCAAATTGATACTATAAGGAGATATAGAACTATAGTGGTAGTGGTTTACCTCAGGTTTAATTATATTTTAAGGGATTTATCTTCTAATATTTAAGTTATGCAGCAAATGTTAGCTCCATGATCTTAAAAACATATCCCCTATAACTGTGACAATCAGTCTTCAACTGCATTTTAGAGCCAGCACGTGGCTGTTTATAGATATTGGAATCTGACCTTTTTCAGTGCTTTGCTAGACATACTGCTTTCCCACTACTAGATATGTCTACAGAAATAAGTATTAATGAAAGGAAGTTGAATTCCTTTCTCCCCTACTAAAATGCAAAAAGTAGTTCAGAATTCTACTGCAATGCTTCCAATGATACCTGTCTGTATTCTATTCTAAATGGTCTTTTTTCAATATTCCACAAACTAGTGGAATCCTACTGTGCTCTATTTTAGGTTGTATTGAAGCTGAAGAGCAATGGTTCCATGTTTTTCAAAATCTGCAAGAGTTTTTAACCTCAAACCATTTACTAGATCTTCTGCATGAGAGTACCTTTGCTTTACTCTTTGTTGCTTGAGAAAACATGACCAAATGTTACTCTAAATTCATCAATGCTTCAAAATAAAATTTCACTTTATTAACTATTAGAGCAGGCACTGACATTTGTAAGATCATGTTTTAAAATATGTATTTGGGGGCACCTGGGTAGCTCAGTGGTTGAGCATCTGCCTTTGGTTCAGGTCATGTTCCTGGGGTCCCAGGATCAAGTCCCGCATTGGGCTCCCTGCAGGAAGCCTGCTTCTCCCTCTGCCTATGTCTCTGCTTCTGTGTGTGTGTCTCTCATGAATAAATAAATAAAATCTTTAAAAAAATAAAACATGTATTTGGCAAATTGCTTTTCTGTTTGTTTTGAATAAGGACATAGAGCCTCAACTGCTTGTTTCTGCTGTCCCTCCTGTGTCCTCTCAGCCTAGAATTAAGGATCTGTATTTATAAATTATGGAAACCTGTGAGTAATTTTACCATTACAAGTCTATTATTGATATTGAGCAGGAATTTTTTGGAGAGATTTCACTGACATCATATTTAAAATGTGCAAAACAATGTAATACAAATAAAATTTGTCTATTTTCCTATCATTGGACTTACATACAATGGGAATATTTTGAAAGAGAGCATGTAACTTTGAAGTATTAAATAAGTTAAGGCTGTCTTATGCTGTACGTGGTATATCATAGTTTCTGGCTAATTTACTTTTTCCCTTGCCTTCTGAGTCATTCCTCTCTCATCAGGGGTCCCCAGCTGACCCTCTGTAACCATGTTTTGTGTGAAAGTGAGGCCAGACTATGTTCTGGTTTCCCAAACCTCTGTGGTCATTTCATCATGGCTTAGTCGTTTCCTTGCTTAGGCATCAATATCTAACCTTCAATCTAAAAATTTATAGTCCTTCAAAATTTTTTCTTTAGCATTGCTCTAATCACTGAAAATACACAATTTGTGACAATTTTACCAGATGATTAAATAAATATATTTTAACAAGGAATTCCATCAGGGGCAATTTCATCTTTACACGGTATCAATTGCTTCCTTTAATAACTTGTATGACCAGCTTCGACCTTATTCCATGTTACTGTTTATAAGAATCCCTGAATACAATAGATTGATGCCAGGTATTTAAAAACTGATCTATCCCTTCTTTTATTATGCTCATTAAAAACAACCTGAAATCTTCTAAGAGATAAAATGAAAACAACCTAAGAAAATTACCTAGTCTATGTTTTAGCTAGTTTGTAGATATCTTCTAAAATAAGTACATTACATATTTCTAAAGAATGGTTTAATGAGAATGAACTTGCTGTGTTTATATGAGTTCATGCCATCACTGTGGGAGTTTTAGTTTTTGGTTATCAGCAGGTTGCGGATGTTGATTCACATAATATATTTAATGACTATTGCTTCTGCTCAGGATTCTTTGGAATTAACCACTAAAGAGGTAAACAGCAGAACAGCTAATGGTTCCTATGGTTTACAAATAATTTTTCGACTCTGCTTTATTAGGCATGATAAGGCTAATTGCATTACCAGAGTAATTTGCCATATATAAAAGTTTTATCCTTTGGTTGTTAGTGGTGCTTTTTACTATTTTGTAATTTACTATTTTGTAATCTGTATACCTTTCTGAATATTCATGTTTTGTATTTGTATATTTTTGTAATCATAGTTATATATATGTATATATATATTCATTAAACCAAAAAGTTTATAACTTTAAGTTGTATATACATACACATACATTTATTTATTTATTTATTTATTTTTTTTAAAAGATTTTGTTTATTTATTCATGAGAGACGCAGAGAGAGAGAGAAAGAGAGAGAGGCAGAGACACAGGCAGACGGAGAAGCAGGCTCCACACAGGGAGCCCAACGTGGGACTTGATCCCGGGACTCCAGGATCATACCCTGGGCCAAAGGCAGGCGCTAAACCTCTGAGCCACCCAGGGATTCCCCATACACATACATTTATGTATGGGATATTGACCAAACTTAAGTATGTTTAGGGAATGCTTATTTTTCAGTTTTTGCCACAATTCATTTCTAGAAACAGTATTTTAAAAACTGTGCTTAATAGATTACATATTTTTTCTATAGGTACACTTTCCTGAAAAGAAAATATATATTAATAGATATTAATACAATTTAATGATTTATTTTTTTAAAGATTTTATTTATTTAGAGACAACACAAATAGGGAGAGGGGCTGAGAGAGAGGAAGAGAGAGAATCTCAACCAGACTCTGCGCTGAACACAGAGCCCTATGAGGGAGGGGCTTGATCTCACATCCCTGAGATCATGACCTGAGCCAAAATCAAGAGACAGACTTTTAACTGACTGAATCATCCAGGTGTCCCTCAAAGGTATGATTTAAAATTATGACAGTGACACAAAAGCATAAGATACCTAGGAATCAACCTAACCAAAGAGGTAAAGGATCTATACCCTAAAAACTACAGAACACTTCTGAAAGAAATGGAGGAAGACACAAAGAGATGGAAAAATAAATATTTCATGCTCATGGATTGGAAGAATTAATATTGTGAAAATGTCAATGCTAACCAGGGCAATTTACACATTTAATGCAATCCCTATCAAAATACCATGGACTTTCTTCAGAGAGTTGGAACAAATCATCTTAAGATTTGTGTGGAATCAGAAAAGACCCTGAATAGCCAGGGGAGTATTAGAAAAGAAAACCAGAGCTGGGGGCATCACAATGCCAGATTTCAGGTTGTACTACAAAGCTGTGGTCATGAGGACAGTGTGGTACTGGCACAAAAACAGACACATAGATCAATGGAACAGAATAGAGAATCCAGAAATGGGCCATCAACTCTATGGTCAACTAATATTCAACAAAGCAGGAAAGACTATCCACTGGAAAAAGGACAATCTCTTCAATAAATGGTGCTGGGAAAATTGGACAGCCACATGCAGAAGAATGAAACTAGACCATTCTCTTACACCATACACAAAGATAAACTCAAAATGGATGAAAGATCTAAATATGAGACAAGAATCCATCAAAATCCTAGAGGAGAACACAGGCAACACCCTTTTTGAACTTCGCCACAGCAACTTCTTGCAAGATACATCTATGAAGGCAAGGGAAACAAAAGCAAAAATGAGCTATTGGTTGGCAGCCCCGGTTGGTGCAGCGGTTTAGCGCCGCCTGCAGTCCGGGGCCTGATCCTGGAGACCTGGGATTGAGTCCCGCCTCAGGCTCCCTGCGGGGAGCCAGCTTCTCCCTCTGCCTGTGTCTCTGCCTCTCTCTCTGTGTCTCTATGAATAAATAAATAAAATTTAAAAAAAAGAACTATTGGGACTTCATCAAGATAAAAAGCTTCTGCACAGCAAAGGAAACAGTCAACAAAACTAAAAGACAACCTACAGAATGGGATAAGGTATTTGCAAATGACCTATCAGATAAAGGGCTAGTGTCCAAGATCTATAAAGAACTTATTAAACTCAACAGCAAGGAAACAAACAATCCAATCATGAAATGGGCAAAACACATGAACAGAAATCTCACAGAGGAAGACATAGACATGGCCAACACGCACATGAGAAAATGCTCCGCATCTCTGGCCATCAGGGAAATACAAATCAAAACCACAGTGAGATCCCACCTCACACCAGTGAGAATGGGGAAAATTAACAAGGCAGGAAACCACAAACGTTGGAGAGTATGTGGAGAAAGGGAAACCCTCTTTCACTGTTGGTGGGAATGTGAACTGGTGCAGCCACTCTGGAAAACTGTGTGGAGGTTCCTCAAAGAGTTAAAAATAGACCTGCCCTTCGACCCAGCAATTGCACTGTTGGGGATTTACCCCAAAGATACAGATGCAATGAAACGCCTGCACCCCAATGTTTATAGCAGCAATGTCCACAATAGCCAAACTGTGGAAGGAGCCTCGGTGTCCATTGACAGATGAATGAATAAGGAAGATGTGGTTTATGTATACAATGGAATATTCCTCAGCCATTAGAAACGACAAATACCCACCATTTGCTTCAACGTGGATGGAACTGGAGCTGAGTGAAGTAAGTCAATTGGAGAAGGACAAACATTATATGGTCTCATTCATTTGGGGAATATAAATAATAGTGAAAGGGAGTAGAAAGGAAGGGAGAGGAAATGGGTAGTAAATGTCAGAAAGGGAGACAGAACATAAAGACTCCTAACTCTGGGAAACGAACTAGGGGTGGTAGAAGGGGAGGAGGGCAGGGGTGGGGGTGAATGGGTGATGGGCACCGAGGGGGGCCCTTAATAAGATGAGCACTGGGTGTTATTCTGTATGTTGGCAAATTGAACACCAATAAAAAATAAATTTATTATTAAAAAACATAAATATTTTGATCATGAAAAAAATAAAAATAAAATCACTGGAAGATATTCACTTGCATAGACTTAGGCATACTATTCAAACTTAAAAACCATTTTAGGTACTAAATTAATTCAGTAACAACATTTAGTCTAGTTCACATTCATAAATACAGTGACATTTTGGGCTGAGATAACACATAATCTGGGTTATTGCAGTGCCCAGAAGAGTAGCTGTAACTCTACTCCTTTCCCCTCTCTCAAGGATTGGAACACAATGAGTAACAGTACATTATGATAGGAAACCTTGGATCTTTGATGCATTAGAAATAAATGAATAAGTGAATAAATGAATAAATAAATACATAAATAAATAAATAATAAATGAAAGCTCTAGAATTTTATCACTGATTAAAAACAGAAACTTTTGATGTCCTCACATGTGATTGAGACTTCATGTTGCATGTAGCAACATGATGGATGAGCTTGGTCAAGGGCTGCTCCAAGATGGACCACTTTGAACTGAAGATCATTCTGAGCTGAAGGCAATCCAGGTCCCATCAGCACAAGACAAACTTTTGCCTTTCCCTTAACTACATAGAAGAATCTAAATTGGAGGTGTTTCCCAGGATAACAGTTACTAGCAGAGATAAATTTTATCTGAGTGACCCATTTGTACGGCAGGGCAAACATCTAATTACCAAACATCTATTCTTCCTATTGTCTGGTGAATTGCATTCCTTTCCTCTGAAGTTCTAGACCCTTACCTTTTCTCCTTAGTTCAGGATGACATATAGACCTCATTTTGCCTATCTTTGGAATTTCCATGTTTGTAGGGATTCCCTATACATACACATAATATTAAATGTGATTTTCTCCTGTTACTCTGTCTCATGTCAATTTGATTCTTAGTCCAGATAGTCCCCTTTGAAGGGGATGGGAATTCTTGTTTCCTGACAAGTTGTATTGTCATAAATACATACAGTAACAGCTTTAAAATTCACTTGTCCCATAGATTGACCTAATCAACAAAAATATACTAGCTATAGTAAACATTAGATATTAAATAAACACAATAATGAAATCTTTTGTGTCAATAAGGTTAGATACAAATTATCTTGTTGCCAGTTATTAAATTAAGAAATATGGATAGGTATAAATAGTGCAAGCTGCTTTAGAAAGTTTGCTGAATGAAGTTTGTTTTCTGTAATAGCTTTCTCTGAAGCAAGTACAAGTCATTCAAAATCATTACATTGATTATAAATCTTTACTTAAAACTAGATGTAGAGTAAAAAGCACTTGTTTTAAATGGTTATGCTGGCAGTACTAGGTTTCACAATGAGGAGCAATTTCAAAGGACTGACCCGCATCTTTTCTTCTTTTTCTCCTATTTTTCATTTTATTCAGCTCTACAAATAGAGCTGTAGATCATTAATTCAAAGCAGTGTTAGCAGTAAACTCTTTCTTTAACCCTTCAAACACAGCCAGTTCTGCCAATATGTAAATTTTGGTTTAGCCGAGTTTAAGAGGAAGGTTAAGGTAGGTAACTGTATTAAGACCAGAGGAATTTGCTCCTAGAATCCACACCATAACACCCTGCCCCTCTCCCCCACTATGTCAGTTTCTATGAATTAGAGCCATTTTCAACAGAACTGAGTTCTGAACACAAAGTCTGTTTTCCTTTTTTTTTTTTTTTAATATTTTTTTTTAATTTTTATTTATTTATGATAGTCACAGAGAGATAGAGAGAGAGGCAGAGACACAGGCAGAGGGAGAAGCAGGCTCCATGCACCGGGAGCCCGACGTGGGATTCGATCCCGGGTCTCCAGGATCGCGCCCTGGGCCAAAGGCAGGCGCCAAACCGCTGCGCCACCCAGGGATCCCCAAAGTCTGTTTTCCAATAACATATGTAGACACATGAACTTGGTTACAATCAGAAAAAGATACATAACAAAATAATTTTATGGTACTAGGCATATTGGTAACATGACATCACAGTATTTCATATGGCATTGGAAATGCCATTTATTGAAGAAATTTAATGTAAGTCTTCAAAATTCCATCCCTAAAATAATTTGTGAAGACAAGGATAAATGTCTTTTATTTTCACTAATGATGGAGAAGGGCCTAGACTATTTATTTATTTATTTATTTATTTATTTATTTATTTATTTATTTATAGGTTGGGGGGCGGGGCAGAAGGAGAGGGAGACAGATGATCTCAAGCAGCTTCACACTTAGCATGGAGCCTGACATGGAGCTCAATCTCAAGACCCTGAGATCATGACCTGAGCTAAAATCAAGAGTCAGATGCTTAACCAACTGAGCCATTCAGGCACCCCAAAAGGCCCAGACATTTGAAATTTGAGTGTTACATTCCTCTGGTAATGAATGAAATGATGAATAAGGAGACTTTAGATGCTTTCTGTAGTGTTTTAGATACAGTATACAGGAAGAAAAACAATTTTCCTTCTACTTTTCATTGTTCTTGACTGAGATCCCCTGGAATAAATGACAGATTAACACAAATAGAAGTATAATAATATTTATACCACCAGTCTACAATAGGGGTACACAGGAAAAATGAGTATCTCCCAAAATGGCCTGAGCCACCACCTTAAATACCATTTCCAGCCTAAAGACAAATGACAGATATTTGGTATAGCAGTTATGGGAGGTTTTCAGGCAAAGCACAATAAACAAGAATAGGATTTAAAATGCAGATATGAGGCTGTGTTTTTTCAAATAATGAGTTGCAAGATATTTATTAGAGTCATCCTTTTCTTCCTGCTACAGGGAGGGAGATACCTTTACAAATGGAGATTTCCTTTGTAAGTGTAAATGTCTCTTACAAGACAGTAAATTTTATTCTGTTTTTAGAAATTCTACTGTGTCTGATTTTTCTCAAAAATAATCATCTCAAAATAAGCCTTAGGCCAAAGAGGCATATTTTGTGGTAGCATACTCTGCTGCTCTTCAATAGTCATCATGTCACTCAGTTTGAAAGTTGTGGTTATTAAAACTATCACTTGTATTTTGTTGGTTATCCTCCTTGGTGTAGTTAAAAGTTCTTAATCAAATTACCTTATTTTGGTAAGGTAATACCAAAATACTTAGGCATTTTTGTTTGCTTTCCCTTTTATAGTAGACAGTGACTTCTCTACAATCCAGCAGTGAGGAAAACGGAATATAGAATTGAGAAAGTAATGGATGTAAAGGATAAACAATCTTTATCGCCATTTGGTGAAAGGTTAATGAGGAAAGAGATGTTCACACATTCACAATGTTTTATCCACCAATTACCTATTAATTGCCCAATACGGTCATTGAAAGTCAATATTAGTATCTCTATTCTGTTAAAGAACAAAATTCAAGTGAATAAATTTTAAAGATATTATTGGCTTTATTCAATGATTCATGCATCAGGCAGCATCTAATCTAGCAGATGGAAAGGAGCTCTAAGATGCTGTACAAAATGAAAGATTTTTATAGGCAGCAGGGAGAAGGAACAAGAGATTTGCACTAGGCAAAAAGGTGGATTGGTTATCGCAAGGTTACTTTACTTTAGGGGATGGCAGGACTCTAATAGGCAGATTATCTAACTAGTGCAGATCAAGTGATTTCTGATTGACAGGTTTAATATTTAATTTCTGGGAAAGCCAAAATTGTAATTAAGTATCTGTTTGGTGGTGTAGAGTTAGCCCAAGCAATTCCACTTGGGGTTTGTTTTCTTTTTGCTGTTACTGTTTGTACCTTCTTAATCCCCTTCCTCTATTTTGCCCATCACCTCATTCTTCTTTCTGGCCACCATCAAATTGATCTCTATATCATTGTATGTGTTTCTGTTTTGTTTGTTTGATGGTTTTATTTTTCAGATTCTACATATAAGTGAAATCATACAGTATATGTCATTATCTAAATTATTTCAATTACCATGATATCACCTAGGTCCATCCATGTTATTGTGAATAGCAAGATTTCATTCTTTCTTTATGGCTGAGTAATATTCATATATATGTATATATACATATACACACATACCACTTCTTTATCCATTCATCTACAAATGCACATTTGGGTTGCTTCCTTATCTTGGCTATTATAAATAATGCTGCACTGAACATAGGGGTTCATATATCTTTTCAAATTAGTGTTTCCATTTTCCTCAGATAAATACCTAGAAGGAATCAGTGGACCATATGATAGTTCTATTTTTAATTTTTTGAGGAATCTCCATACTGTTTTCTACAGTGGCTGTGCAATTTTGCATTCTTACCAACAAAGAATGAGCAAGAGTTCCCTTTCTCCACATCTTCTCCAACACTTGTTATCTTGATAATAGCCATTCTGACAGGTGTGAGGTGTATTTCATCATAGTTTTGATTTGTATTTTACTGATGATTAGTGCTGTTGAGTATCTTTTCATATGTCTGTTGGCCATTTGTATGTCTTCCTTGGAGAAATGTCTATTTAGGTCTTCTGCCCATTTTAATTATATTAATTATGGTTTTTGGTGTTGAGTTGCATAAATTCTTTGTATATACTGGATTTTGACCCTTTATTGGACATATCATTTACAAATATCTTCTCCCACTCAGTAGATTGACTTTTTGTTTTGCAGTTTCCTTCATTGTGCAGAAGCTTTTTAGTTTGATGTAGTCTCATTAGTTTATTTTTGCTTTTGTTGTACTTGCTTAAGAAAACAAATTCAAAAATATATTGTTAAGACCAATGTCCAAAAGTTTAATACTTACGTTTTCTTTCAGGAATTTTATGTTTTCCAGTTTTACATCTAAGTCTTTAATCCACTTAGAGTTTATTTTTGTGTATGGTGTAAGAAGTGATACAGTTTTTCCAATACCATTTATTGAAAAGATAGTCTTTCCTCCATTGATGTACTTGCTTCTTTGCCAAAGACTAATTGACTGTACAAGTGTGGGTATATTTCTGGACTCTCTATTTATTCTATTCTCTATTCTATTGTATTCTTCTATCCCATTCCATTCTATTTCATTCTATTCTATTCATCTATGTGTCTATTTTTGTGCCACTGTCATACTGTTTTGATTGCTACAACTTGGAGTATAGTTTAAAATCAGGAATTGATAGAATAGACAGCCAGACTTGAGCAGGGAACATTTGTTTTCTGACTGTTAAGAGGAGTGGAAACCAAGTTTCAAACAGCTGGGAAAAACCCCAGGGAGCACACATATAACCTATAACCTCCAACCTACAGTAACTTATAGGTTCATTATAATACATTTACATTGCAGTTTTGACACCCCTTTGTGGGGAGTGGCTGCCATGATAGTTCCAATAAGGACCATATAGGGCCATAAACTTTCCCTCCTAACCTGTAAGAGGAGATCCTTAGATGATTTCAGGCAATCCTGGTCAGAGACCACCCTAGCTATGATCCATAGACCTTGCAAGCATAAAAAAGGAAAGACCACTCTGGAACCTCTCCCACCCCTCACTGCACCTGTGCAGTTGTCATCTCTGTTCCTGCTCACTCTCCCATCCTGAGAGTGTACTTTTGCTTTAACTGCTATTCAACTCTTGCTTTCTTGAGAGTTTGACTCTGAATTCTCTCTTGGCTGAACTGAAGAACTGAGCTGGGGGCGGGGGACAAGGATGGGACATACCACTGACAGGATCATGATGCCTTCAGCTTCATTCTTTCTCAAGATCGCTTTGGCTATTTGGAGTCTTTTTGATTCCATACAAATTTTAAGATTATTTGTTCCAATCCCATGAAAAATGCCATTGATATTTTAAAAGGGACTGCACTGAATGTGTAGATTGCTTTGAGTAGTATGGACTTTTAACAATATTAATTCTTCCAATCCATGAGCACAGTATATCTTTCCATTTATTTGTGTCATTGTCAATTTCTTTCATCAGTCTTATAGTTTTCAGAGTATAGGTTTTTCAGCTCCTTAATTAAATTTATTCCTAGGCATTTTACTCTTCTTGATCCAATTGTAAATTGAATTTTCTTCCTAAGTTCTCTTTCTGATAGTTCATTAATGCACAGAAATGTGCTGTATTTCTGTATATTAATTTTGTATCCTGCAACTTTACTAAATTCATTTATTCTAGTCTTTTTAAGGTTTTATTTATTAATTTGACAGAGAGAGAGAGAGAGAGAGAGCTTGCGCGAGAGAGCACAAGTAGGGGGAGCAGGAGAGGGATAAGTAGGCTCCCCAATGAGCAGGGAGCTGGATATGGGGCTCCATCCCAGGACCTTGGGATCATGACCTTTGCTGAAGGCAGACACTTAACCAACTGAGCCACCCAGGCGTCCATAGTTTTAATTTTTTGATGGAGTCTTCAGGGTTTTCTAAAGATTGTTGTCTTGTTTTTACCAATGCAAAATTTTTGGTTAAGATTTACATAGACGTTAGAACCATATGTTAAAAATGATAAGTTCTATAAGATAAAAATAAAACAAACAAATCAGAATTTCAAATAGCAGCGTAAAATGAGTTACTGATTTACATAGCTCTTGAATTTCATTCAGAAACCATGTGTTACTGATGTAATTTGAAATATATTTGGATTTTTATACTTTAATTTCTTCTTACATTATTTACATTAAAAAAATCTAAGGCATGGGAGCTCTAAAGGCAGCATCCTTTAATTATAGCTTTCCAAATTTCATAGGATATTGAGAGCATCTATGCTGTGAAAACATAGACATTATAAAAGTAAATTTTTTGGAATCATGATATTAGAACCATCATCCCAGCTGTGCATCAATGGCATTTATTGTATACTGATTTACACCAGAAACCAACAGATTCTTTCATTAGAGTCTTAGCTGACTATTAGCTAAGTGATTTGGTTGGATGAACTACCTTGAATCCTACAAAATACAAACCAGCAAAAGATTAATATATTAGGAAGGGAAGTTATACAAAAAGGATGCATCCCAGTAAAGGTATTAACATAAGAATAATTTATTTGCATAGAAATAGATCAATTATTACAATTCTTAGCCTTATATGGTTCTAAAAGTCTGCTATTCTTAGACAATTCCTTGAAGGAAGATAGAGAAGTTGCAGAGGTCTGCCTGCATGGCCTCAAGTTTGTGAAAAAGAGCAATAATAATTTCTGACTGTTTTACAAGTTCACACATGCACTTCATACTAATACTGCAGAAGATATTTGGATTATTTTTCATCTTGTGATGCAACTGTTCCACATTATGCTTTTCAGTTTTAGAGCTTGATTCTGCATTTCTTGACCCTAAGAACCAGCCACCCTAAGAACCAGCACAGAATCTGGCATGAATCACACAAGCCCATTTCTATCAATTTCATTAACATCTGTGTCATATCATTAACCCTCTTGTCATCAGGAATGTCCATCTTGCTTTATGCCAGTGAAATCATTCTAAATCATTAATGCTTGAGATTGAGATTTAAATTCCAGAATGACATTGAAATCCATATTAGAATGTGTTCTTATTTAACTGTTGCTCTAAATTGACTAAAGATCCTACTGCTAATGTCCTATTCTGTTTGGATTAGCATAGAGAATCCATTAATATTACCACTGTTTTCTGAAATAGGTATCATATTTTCCAGGAAATCTTTTTATGAAAATACAGAGTATTAGTATTATCAATTACAGGCTATCTTTCTGTTTATCTATATCCATATCTCTCTCTCTCTCTCTCTCTCTCTCTTTTCTATATCTATCTATCTATCTATCTATCTATCTATCTATCTATCATCTATCTATCTATCATCTGTCTTTTAGTAGAGTTGACATACGGTGTTATATTAGTTTCAGGTATACACACAGTGTTTCAATAACCTTATAGTCATGCTATGCTCACCACAAGTATAACTGCCATCTGTAACCATGCAGCACTATTGCAATACCATTGACTATATTCCTTACGCTGTACATTTTTTTCCCACTACTTACTCATTCCATAACTAGAAGCCTGTATCTCCCACTCCCCTTCAACCATTTTTCCCATTGGCCTACCTCCCTCCCCTCTGGCAACTATCAGTATGTGCTCTGTATTTATAGGCCTAGTTCAACTTTTTGTTCATTTGTTTTGTTTTTTACATTTCACATTAAAGTGAAATCATATGATATTAGTCTCTTTTTAAAAAAATATTTTTAATGCTAATGACATCAATATATGAAGTGCCCATATAGCCATGCTGTATAATTTATGATTCCTATATCATGTGCTTCATAGAAGAATGTGAGCGATTTTGTCTATGTCAATTATTCTTTACTCTGAGAAGAATCTGAAATCAAATGTGATCACTGTCAAAAAATGATTTTGTAAAAAACAAAACAAAACAAAATCCTGACATATTGGTATATTTATTCCCATCTGATCCTGTGAAATAAAATTTTATTTTTATCTTTATTATCATAAATCCCTTACCTATTTATAAGTAATTGAATGGATAAGACTTGTTTTGTTTCCTTATTTTGTAGTTTTCTTGAGTGGGATAGTCCATAAGCTGATCTTTTAGGTGAGGATTCAATGATATGTGATTAACTGAAGAAATGCTTCCAGGAAAAATAAGTAAAGGAGTAGTGAAAGCAGAAGAGGGGACCAATCACCCTAAATAAGTGTGGCATTTTAGTAAATGTTATTGACCTCAGCCTGATTCCATTGTATTCTCTGGGGCTGAAATGACACCAGTGTTTTTCATTTGTTTTTGTTTGGTTGTTTTTTCTGAGGTAATAGGGCTGAGCTTTTAAAGTCCCACCCAACACAGCAGTTGACTCTGGGCCTGACCCAGGGGACAATATTTCCCACCTCTTCTGGTTTTGA
The DNA here is from genome assembly GCF_048418805.1 of Vulpes vulpes. Taxonomy (NCBI): domain Eukaryota; kingdom Metazoa; phylum Chordata; class Mammalia; order Carnivora; family Canidae; genus Vulpes; species Vulpes vulpes. Next base: position 30,774,246 of record NC_132796.1, on the reverse strand, counting down.
GCAGCCCCAGTGCCCTAACTGTAAGTCTCTAAAGAAAGTTACATGTATCCCACATGCTGACCCAGAAATGGGAGCCCACCACAAATAAACAAAATGCTAGGAAATGAGGGTCTAAGAGCAGAGCATCAAAAAATTTGTTAAAATAGTCTTTCTTATTTTTTTTCTTTTCTTCCCCTCCTCCTGGAAGCATTGTTAAAACCAAAATAACACTTTTGATTCTATGATAGCAATGATGATGATGTCTGTGAATAAAATGTTGCATATAATCAAGGCAATTATTGTTTAAATACAGTTGGTCAGTTAATAGTATTTTTGATTTATTATTCTGCTTAACATGTACATAAATTTAGTTAATAATTCCTGCTCTCTAGGGATTGTAAGTTTCATTTGTAAATAAGAGAGAACATTAAATTATTGTATATATGTGTTATTTTTCTTTTGCTGCCATAGCAATTAGCTCAAATTCAATATCTTAAAACAATACCACATATTGTCTCACAGTTCTGTATATCAGAAGTCCAGTGTGGTAGGCAATGTTCTCTGCTCTGTTCCAACAGGCTGAAATCAAGGCATTAGTCTGTACAGTGCTCATCTGAGGCTTGGGTCTTTTTCCAAACACAGAGATTGTTGCCAGAACCACCACAGAATTTGTTTTCTCTTGGGTATAGGACTGAGGCCCATTGTCTTGCTAGCTGTCAGGCAGGGGAGGCTGTCAGCTGTTACAGGCTTCACACTCATAAACCACCCCCACAACATGGTATTTTATTCTTTCTTCCTTCAGGCCAGCAGGAGCCTATCCTTCTGACTTCTGGACATCCAGAGAAACTCAACTGATTAGCTTCTCACCTGAGTGAGGCAGGTCCACCCAAATAATCTTATTTTAAATTAAGATGACTTGTGACTTTACATTTGTAAAATCTTTTTCCAGGGTTTGAACAACTAGGCGGCTGGAATCTTGAGGCACCATCTTTAGGATTCTGCCTATGACAGCATACAAATGCAAATTAACACTCAGTGAGGCAATCTGATGCATGTGTTTAGGCTGCAGCGAATAGAATGACTGGCTTGGAGAGATGGCTAAAAAAGAAAACCAAGTATGTGGATTTTGCAAAGAGTCTGAAGAATTTGAAAGGCTGAAAAAAATGGATAATGAATTCTACAAGGAAGGAATTTATGCAAGGGCAAGGAAGAAATAACAATGCAATTATATGGGACGTATGCATTTTTAATATCCTTGAGAACTATTTATATTTGAGCTAAAATATTTTTCTTAATTCTGTGATATGTGAATTAGTGTAATGGTAGGAAGTTCGTGAGATTAATTTAGTCTTAAAATTAATTGATAAAATACATGTATTTATTTGTGTGTGTGTGTGTGTTTTTTTTTTTAATTTTTATTTATTTATGATAGTCACACACAGAGAGAGAGAGAGAGGCAGAGACACAGGCAGAGGGAGAAGCAGGCTTCATGCACCGGGAGCCCGACGTGGGATTCGATCCTGGGTCTCCAGGATCGTGCCCTGGGCCAAAGGCAGGCGCTAAACTGCTGCGCCACCCAGGGATCCCGTGTATTTATTTTTTTTAAAGATTTTATTTATTTATTCATGAGAGACACAGAGAAAGAGGCAGAGACATAGGCAGAGGGAGAAGCAGGCTTCCTGCGGGGAGCCTGATGGAGGACTCCATCCCAGGACCTTTGGATCATGACCTGAGCCAAAGGCAGATGCTTAACCACTGAAACACCCAGGTACCTGGATAAAATACATTTAAATAACTTTCCTTCTGTATTATATATATTGATCTCACTTTTTCTCTTGTTTTCACAGACAAGAGACATGCACAACCATTTGTGTGTGCATGTACACCTATAGGTAGACACATGCATACATCTGCACATACATATGCTACACTAACTGGAACACAAAAAAATTTCCTAGCCCATCAATTATACAGCTACACCATTCATCTAGTTGTGAAATCATTCAGTGAATCATTTTAATAAATACATCATTTCTCTGTTTAATTACAATATCCATCAGCCAGTGTTTGATATACTCCCAAACTGGCAAAATAGATTATGCTTATATGAGGAGAAAGAGGAAATTAAGTCCTTAAAAATATGTTCTAGATGTGAACAGAATTTAACATTTTTCATCATGACAGCATCAATGTCTCCTAAAATATTTGAAAGTTTAATGATGCTTTCTTCAACAAGAAAAACTTTTATTAGCTGTCATCCAAAGAAATATGAGGAATGGAATAGAACCTGCCTCCAAATAAAGGACAATCAAATGGCAGAGAAAGTAATCTTCAATTAATAAGAGGAGGGCCATGAAATCACTAAAATCTCAGTGCACTGCATCCTTCAAATAATTATGATGGTGTAAAACCTGGCTAATGTACAATTCTATATCTTAATGTCAATTAGTTAATAGAATAATTCTTGTAAAATTCAATGGACTGGTAGTAATTGGAGAGGATTCGAGGACAATATTGAATCAAGGATACAAGTGCAAGGGTTAGAATTCAGAATTTGGTTGATAAGAGGAAGCCCTAGAAAATAATTGACTATTTTGATCTGTTGTGATTAAGCCCCTGTGTCTGTGAACTATTAATTATATTTTTCTTACTAAGGGATATTATACTATAAAATATAAACTAAATTTTTAATGCATATGGCTTCCTTAAAAAAAAAAACTTTAATGGAAAAGTAAACCCTGGGTGATATAATTCAGTTGATCCAAAAAGAAAAAAAAATAGATGTCATACATGAAAAAGAGAATAGGGAATTTGTGATACAATAGCTAGGATCCAGATGCCATGATAGCAAAGGTCAGGAATAACAAGTTTTCAATTTCTGGGTTAATTCTGTAATAAGCTATGTTCATTAGCACTTAATACTCAGCAGACACTTAATCTAGATTGAGTTTAAATGAACGGTTTTCACTAATTAGAGAGCATCCCCATCTCCATCTTGATGGTTATTAAAAATGAAGAATGTTTTGACAAAGCACCTAAAGCAGACCGGTCATGTTTATTATCTGAAGGATGGCTTAACATATTCAAATAATCAAGGGTTCTGGAAACTAGAAGTATGCAAAGAAAAAGAATAGGTTAACCAAAAAATGCTAATAATTTTAGTTATTTTGCGATTATAATTACTAAATGTAATACATTCCCTGAGTAACTTGCAAGCACATACAAATATTTCTATTTGGACAGTGCTTATCATATACCCTTATGTGGTTTACATGCAAATCAATTACTTTTGATTTAGTTAAAACAAAGTTCAAGTATTGTTATAGACACTCAAATATAAACTTAAAAAAAACTGGCATTACTTTTCTGGTTTTAAAAGTAGTATATAATCATTGTAGACAATTTGAAGATTCTGAAAAATGAAAGAGGATTAGTTCATCATAATGCTGCTTTTCTGAGATATCTACTATTCATATTTTAATATTTTAGTATTTATCCTCTGTACATGCTTATCTATCTATATGGTGCCTGTGGGTACATGCAGATATTGAATATAAAAATATATATGTGTATGTAAGCCAATTTGCTCTTCAAATTTTTATGGAAAGTTCCTTCCACTCATTCTCATTCCCCCCAGGATCCTCTACAAGAATATATGCCACTCTCTAAGGAGGTATTTTATCTCCTACACCCCAGATACCTTAGGTCAAGAAGTAAGCTTTTTAAAAAATTCCACTATCCCACCTCCATTTTTATCTAAATTCTCCTGTTGCATTTGCTCTCAAGTCATCTGGTTCCATTGCCCTCTACAAACCTCATTCCTGGAATCAACCAACTTCATCTCTTTGTTCCATTCATTGAATGCCTAGCTCCATATTCACTTTTGTTATGTTCATGCTGATTCCTACCATACCCTAAATGGCTACAATTTTCAGGACTTTATTTTTTTTTAATATTTTATTTATTTATTCATGAGAGAGACACACACACACAGAGGGGAGACACAGGCAGAGGGAGAAGCAGGCTCCTTGCAGGGAGCCCGATGTGGGACCCCATCCTGGGACTCCAGGATCATGCCCTGGGCTGAAGGCAGATGCTCAACCACTGAGCCACACAGGTGTCCGTCCCTTCAGGACATTAAATAAACACATTTCTTCAAACTCTTAAGTGTAAATGTCTCTTATCTATGTTCTACTTAACCACTAATTCCATGGCTGTATCATAAGCTCTGTCTCCACCCAAACTGCTCTACTTCTGACATCACACATTCATACTTCTATGCCATGACCCCAAACACTTGTCCTCTCTCCCACACTGGAGAATTCCCATTTTACCTACCCTCTGACCTATGAGTCTTTTGCTTCTAACTTCATTTCTTTCCAAGTTAGACTCAGTTATCTGTCACTGTCTCTCTTGATAGTACCTGAGACCCCTTGCTTCACAGTTTTTATTCATTAATTGTCCGGAAAAGCCCCACCCATGGATTTTTGCAAATCTAGACCTTTCCCCAGCTGCTGAGAATGAGGGAAAATTCCCTATGTATAGATTGTCAAGGTCTTTCTTTTTCTTAAATATAGATTGTATCTATTCATGAGAGATACACAGAGAGAGGCAGAGACATAGCCAGAGGGAGAAGCAGGCTCCTCTCAGGGAGTCCAATGTGGGACTTGATCCCAGGACCTGAGCCAAAGGCTGAGCTCAACCACTGAACCACCTAGGCGTCCCTAGATTGTCAAGGTCTTAATGTTCAGTGTTGATGGAAGGTCTCCGTATTCTTATCCAGGTTTCTTTGATTGTCTTACACTTGCTTCTTCAACTTTTACCACTCTTATTAAATCTTTTCCACCCTCTGCCACAATCTCAGGGGAGATGTCCTTTTCTCCAAATTTTAGAACAAATAGAGACCATGGGGCAGGAAGACTCTCAACTTCCAAGTACCAAACTTTAACTGGAACCCATGATCTGTCCTTTGGTACCTGTCACAAAGTAGGAGACTGTTACCTCAGGGTACTCCTTCCCCTAATGGAATGGATACCTTTATCCAAGGAACTCATTTCAAATATCCTTTCTTACCTTGATTTTCAAGTTCTGCTTCCCTTTAGGCTTCTTTGGGAGAGTATCCAGATATGGCAATAGACAGGAAAGAGGTGACCTTATTCTGTCAGTGGACAGGCTCATTCCCAGTCAGGAAAATGGGATGATTCAGGCTATACATGCCCAATCTACTCTCCAAATTTATCAATCAGATAAGATAAATCACTTCCAAGGAAGAGAAAAAAAAAAAAAAACCAGCAGAAGGAACTAGACAGAGTACATTAGCTCCCTCTAACTGGAAAGAAATGTCAGAAGTGAGAAAGAAGCATTTCTTCATTATATTTTTGTAACTTGACTGCTGAGCAGCATTTGATAGTGTGACTATTCTCTCTTCAGGCTCTCTCTGGACTTCCACATACTACAGGTCTCTTCCACATACCCTAGGTCTCATCTCTGACTGTTCCTTCTGAGCATCCTTCATGAGATCCACTCCCCCTACCTGTCCTCTAAAATTCTTTATGTCAAAGTGAATTCTCTTCTAGCTCCTTTTCTCTTCTCCCTTTCATAGTTTCAACTATAATCTGTGGGCTATATCTCCAACCTAGACCCTATCCAGAGTTTCAGAAAACTATATTCAACTGCTTTCTGTATATCTTTCATTGGACCCCCACAGGTACTTCAACAGCAACGTGGCACAAACTGAACTCCTGTTTCTGAAATCATCCTCTCCTTCCAAATGCCCTGTCTTTGTGTTTGTAACTACTATCTATCCTGGTATCCAACAAGAAAACTAAGTTCCATCCTGAACAAAATTGTCTCTTCTCCATTCCACTTCCAGTCGCCCAAGTCTCATCCCTTTTATCTCCTAAATATCTGTCAAATCCATTAACTTCCCTCCCTCTCTACTGCAACTTCCCACATTCAGACAACCCTAATAACTTCCCAGGGTTATCACAAAGGTCTCTAAACTATTATTTTGTCATCTACAATGTTCCTCCCTTTCCCAAACGATCCTTCACACTGGCCATAGTGGTCTTTTTAAATTGAAAATCTAGTCTTGTCCTTTACAAGCATAAAATGCATCCATAGAATTCCTCTGACATTAAGATGAAGTCTACGAGGCCCCAATATCCAGTGTCATGGTCCCAGCCAATGGCTTCATTCTCATTTTTGGATATCTTTCACTCTATATCAATGCCACATTACACTTCCTTGTCTTCTTCTAGCATTTATATTTTTGCTAATGGTCTTTCTTATAACTGGGGCATTTTCACCAACCACAACCTTTTATTTATTTATTTATTTATTTATTTATTTATTTATTTATTTTTAAAGTTTTATTTATTTATTCATGAAAGACACAGAGCGAGAGACAGAGGCAGACACATAGGGAGAGGGAGAAGCAGGCTCCATGCGGGGAGCCTGATGTGGGACTCGATCCCAGATCCTGAGATCCCAGGATCATGACCTGAACCAGACAGGCACCCAACCGCTGAGCCACCCAGGCGTCCCTCATGTAGGGGTTTTTTGTTTCTCTGGTGTACCCTCATAGTTCTGCAATTCCCCTGTCATGGCCCTTAGCCACACTGTGATTTAGCTTTCTTATTATGCATATCAATTTTAACTATTAATATTTATAAGGTCAGTGAGAACAGGAATCATATCTATCCTCTATGCCCTTGAATCCACAGTGCTTAGCACAGTGCCTGACATATAAAAGGTTCTCAATCAATACTATAGAATGGATAGTCTGAATTATGAATCATCAGGAAGGTATATTAGAGAAATACAATTTATAAGGGAGTAGATTTTATGTAGAATAGTGTATTTTGAGTGATGAAAAGTTTATTTTAAAGTAATTTATTGAAAAATCCTGTTGACAGGATAGGAAGTCTATTTTTATTTTTTAAGATAAAGGGTTAATTTATTTCCATTTTTGCTTTTAAACATTTCAGTATAATTAATGTATAGTGATGTATGTGTTTCAGATGCATAATATAGTGATTCAACAATTCTTTGTACTTCTTAGTGCTCATCACAATAAGTGTACTATTAATCTGCTTTATCTATTTCATGCATCCCCCCACCCACCTCTTCTCTGGAAACCAACAGTTTGTTCTTTATAGTAAAGAGTCTTTTTTTGGACACTTTTCTCCTTTGTTTATTTCTTAAATTCCACATATGAGTGAAATCATATGGTATTTGTCTTTCCGTGACTCATTTTTCTTAGCAGTATGTTCTCTAGGCCCATCTATATTGTTGCAAATGGCAAGATCTCATTCTTTTTTATGGCTGAGTCACATTCCTATATATATATTTTTTTCTTTATCCATTTGTCTGTCAATAGACACTGGATTGCTTCCATAATTTGGCTATTGTAAATAAAGTTGTAGTAAACATAGGAGTGGATATATCTTTTCAAAACAGTGTTTTTGCATTCCTTGGGTAAATTCCCAGTAGTGGAATTATTGGATCCTATGGTAATTCTATTTTTAATTTTTTGAGGAGTCTCTTTTCTACAGTAGCTGTACCAGTTTATATTCCCACCAACAGCGCACAAGGGTTCCTTTTTCTCCACATCTTTACCAACATTTGTTATTTCTGTGTTGTCGATTTTAGCCATACTGAGAGATGTGAGTTGATATCTCATTATAGTTTTGATTTGCATTTTCCTGATGAAGAGTGATTTTGAGCATCTTTTCATGTGTCTATTGACAATCTGTAGGTCTTCTCTGGGGAAATTTTCTGTTCATATCTTCTGTCCATTTAAAATTGGATTATTTGGGTTTTTGGCTGTGGGTTGCATAAATTCTTGATATATTTTGAATACTAACCCCTTATCAAATATAACATTTGCCAATACCTTCTGCCATTCAGTAGGTAGTCTTTTTGTTTTGTGGATGGTTTCTTTTGCTGTGCAGAAGCTTTTTATTTTGATGTATTACCAGTAGTTTATTTTTATTTTTGTTCCCTTTGCTTTAGGAGGCAAATCAAGAAAAATATTCCTATAACCAATGCCAGAGAAATTACTGTCTCTGCTTTATCCTAGGATATTTTGATCTTAGGTCTCACATTTAAGCCCTTAAGCCATTTTGAGTTTATTTTTTGTGTATGATATAAGAAATTGGTCCAGTTTCATTGTTTTGCATGTTGCTGTCTAGTTTTCCCTTTTTCCCATCATATATTCTTGCCTCCTTTGTAGAAGATAAATTAACCATATAATTGTGGGTTTATTTCTGGGCACTATTCTGTTCCATTGATCTATGTGTCTATTTTTTGTGCCAGTACCATACTCTTTTGATTACTATAGCTTTGTAGTATATCTTGAAATCTTGGATTGTGATGCCTACACTTTCGTTCTTCCTTTTCAAGATTGCTTTGGCTATTTGGGGTCTTTTCTTGTTCCATACAAATTTTAGGATTATTTGTTTTAGTTCTGTCAACAATGATATTGGTACTTTGATAAGCATTGCATCAAGTCCATAGATTGCTTTGGGTAATATAGACATTTTAACAATATTTGTTCTCCCAATCCATGCGTGGAATGTCTTTCCATTTCTTTGTGTCAGCTTCAATTCCTTTCATTGATGTTTTACAGTTTTCAGAGTACAGGTCTTTCACCTTTTTGGATAGGTTTATTCCTGGGTATTTTGTTAATTTTGGTGCAATTGTAAATGGTATTCTTTTCTGAATTCTCTTTCTGCAACTTCATTTTTAGTGTATAGAAATGCAACAGATTTCTGCATATCAACTTTGTATCCTGTGACCTTACTAAATGTATTTATCAGTTCTAGCAGTTTTTTGTTGGAGTCTTTTGGGTTTTCTATATATAGTATCAAGTCATCTGCAAATTGAAAGTTTTACTTCTTCCTTGCCAATGTGGATGCATTTTATTTCTTTCTGTTGTCTGATTACTGTGGCTACGACTTCTAGTACTATGTTGAATAAAGTGATGAGAGTGGTCATCCTTGTCTTATTCCTAATATTTCAGGAAAAGCCCTGTGTTTCACCATTGAGGTTGATGTTAGCTGTGTTTTTCATAGATGGCCTTAATTATATTGAAGTATGATCCCTCTAAACCTACTTTGTTGAGAGTTTTTATCATGACTGGATATTATATTCTGTCAAATGCTTTTTCTACATCTATTGAAATGATCATATGGTTCTTATCCTTTCTCTGGTTGATATCATGAATCATGTTGGTTGATTTGTGACTACTGAACCACTTTATATCCCAGGAGTAAATCCCACTTGATTATTGTGAATTTTTTTTTTTTAAGTATTGTTGGATTTGGTTTGCTAATATTTTCTTGAGGACTTTTGCATCTATGTTCATCAGAGATATTGACCTATAGTTCTTTTTTTTTTTTTTTTTTTTTAGTGTCTTTAACTGGTTTTGTTATCAGAGTGATTCTGACTTCATAGAACAAATTTGGAAGCTTTCCTTCCTCTCCTATTTTTTTGGATAGTTTGAGAAGAATAGGTATTAACTCTTCTTTAAATGTTTGATAGAATTCACCTATGAAGCCATCTAGTCCTGGGGTTTTGTTTGTTGGGAGTTTTTTGATTACTGATTCAATTTTATTACCGGAAATCAGCGTGTTCAAATTTTCTATTTCTTCAGGATGAGATGAAGTTATATATATATAGTATATATATATAGTATATAGTATACCTATATCTATATACCTATATCTATATATATCACAATTTTACAAACATCAAAATGAAAAGGATTTCCTAAAAAACCCTAATATATTCTAATATACTAGGAAGGAAGAGTTCAGATAGTATAATATAGTAGCAGAGCAGATGAAAAGTTACAGAATCTGGATAAAAGTTCTATTTCATGTGTTAACCTCACAAATTTGCAACATAACTTTATCTTTATCTCTCAGAGCCTCAAATTTCTTATCTGCCATTAAAAAAATATGTGTGCATTGGTAAGGAGGACAAGAGGATATTAATAATGTCTGCTTTATTTATTTTGTGAGAACACGTAGACTATAAACACCTGGAAGATGTTATTATTATTCTCATTATTATTGCTATTATAATTGTTATTGCTTTTTTACTATTTTCCTTTTTCCATAAGATCTTTCTACAAAAGCAAATGAATTACAATACAATAAATAGCATTAAAATATGAATAAAATCTGTATTTTTCTTGGATTATTGGGCAAGAAGCCTATGGGTTAAAAATAACATCCATTTCGGAACTATTTCTAAAGATGTACATCATGACTTTTAAATACTTTGAGATATCTTTAGAAATATGTGTAATAGAGGGGCCCCGCGAGGAGCCAGGCTAAGGCCGGGGCGAGTGTCCCCAGGACAGGAGAGCCCCGTCCCGGAGAAGCAGGAGCTGCACCAACCTTCCCGGGCGGAAAGGGGCTCGCAGGGAGTTAGAGCAGGACCCAGGAGGGCGGGGATGCCCTCGGGCTCCCTGGGACACTAACAGGCACCTGCGTGCTGGGGGGAGAGTGCACCGAGCTCCCTAAGGGCTGCAGCGCACGGCGGGACCCGGAGCAGCTCGGAGGGGCTCGGGCGGCGGCTCGCGGAGGGGGCTGCGGGGCGGGAGCGCGAATCCAACAGCGCAGGTCCCAGAGCACAGGGCGCCGGGACACAGCCCAGGATCCGGCCTCCCCTGGGACAGGCAGAGACCGGGAGGGCCCAGGACAGCAAGGACGCTCCTGCCGGGGGCTGAGCAGATCAGCGGCCCCACCCCGGAGCCTCCAGGCCCTGCAGACGGAGAGCCCCGGAGTTACTGTGGGGGCTGAATCCAGGGCTCCAGAGCTGGCCCCGCCACTGGGGCTGTTCCTCCTGGGGCCTCACGGGGTGAACAACCCCCACGGAGCCCTGCATCAGGCAGGGGGCAGAGCAGCTCCCCCAAGTGCTAACACCTGAAAATCAGCACAGCAGGCCCCTCCCCCAGAAGACCAGCTAGAAGGACAAGTTCCAGGGGAAGTCAAGGGACTTAAAGTATACAGAATCGGAAGATACTCCCCCGTGGTTTTTTTTTTTTTTTTTTTTTTTTTTCTGATTGCTTCCCCCACCCTTTTTTTTTCACCTTTCTTTCTTTTTCTTTCTCTTTTTCTTCTCTTTTTTCCTTTCTTCTTCCTTTTCTTTTTTCTTTTTCTCTATTCTTCCCTTCTCTCTCTCTTTTTCTCCTTTTCCCAATACAACTTGTTTCTTGCCACTCTGCACTGAGCAAAATGACTAGAAGGAAAACCTCACCTCAAAAGAAAGAATCAGAAACAGTCCTCTCTCCCACAGAGTTACAAAATCTGGATTACAATTCAATGTCAGAAAGCCAATTCAGAAGCACTATTATACAGCTACTGGTGGTTCTAGAAAAAAGCATAAAGGACTCAAAAGACTTCATGACTGCAGAATTTAGATCCAATCAGGCAGAAATTAAAAATCAATTGAATGAGATGCAATCCAAACTAGAAGTCCTAACGACAAGGGTTAACGAGGTGGAAGAACGAGTGAGTGACATAGAAGACAAGTTGATGGCAAAGAGGGAAACTGAGGAAAAAAGAGACAAACAAAAGACCATGAAGACAGATTAAGGGAAATAAATGAAAGCCTGAGGAAGAAAAACCTACATTTAATTGGGGTTCCCGAGGGCGCCGAAAGGGCCAGAGGGCCAGAATATGTATTTGAACAAATCCTAGCTGAAAACTTTCCTAATCTGGGAAGGGAAACAGGCATTCAGATCCAGGAAACAGAGAGATCCCCCCCTAAAATCAATAAAAACCGTTCAACATCTCGACATTTAATAGTGAAGCCTGCAAATTCCAAAGATAAAGAGAAGATCCTTGAAGCAGCAAGAGACAAGAAATCCCTGACTTTTATGGGGAAGAGTATTAGGGTAACAGCAGACCTCTCCACAGAGACCTGGCAGGCCAGAAAGGGCTGGCAGGATATATTCAGGGTCCTAAATGAGAAGAACATGCAACCAAGAATACTTTATCCAGCAAGGCTCTCATTCAAAATGGAAGGAGAGATAAAGAGCTTCCAAGACAGGCAGGAACCGAAAGAATATGTGACCTCCAAACCAGCTCTGCAAGAAATTTTAAGGGGGACTCTTAAAATTCCCCTTGAAGAAGAAGTTCAGTGGAACAATCCACAAAAACAAGGACTGAATAGATATCATGATGACACTAAACTCATATCTGTCAATAGTAACTCTGAACGTGAACGGACTTAATGACCCCATCAAAAGGCGCAGGGTTTCAGACTGGATAAAAATGCAGGACCCATCTATTTGCTGTCTACAAGAGACTCATTTTAGACAGAAAGACACCTACAGCCTGAAAATAAAAGGTTGGAGAACCATTTACCATTCAAATGGTCCTCAAAAGAAAGCAGGGGTAGCCATCCTCATATCAGATAAACTAAAATTTACCCCGAAGACTGTAGTGAGAGATAAAGAGGGACACTATCTCATACTTAAAGGATCTATCCAACAAGAGGACTTAACAATCCTCAACATATATGCCCCGAATGTGGGAGCTGCCAAATATTTAAACCAATTAATAACCAAAGTGAAGAAATACTTAGATAATAATACACTTATACTTGGTGACTTCAATCTAGCTCTTTCTACCCTCAATAGGTCTTCTAAGCACAACATATCCAAAGAAACGAGAGCTTTAAATGATACACTGGACAAGATGGATTTCACAGATATCTACAAAACTTTACATCCAAACTCAACTGAATACACATTCTTCTCAAGTGCACATGGAACTTTCTCCAGAATAGACCACATACTGGGTCACAAATCGGGTCTGAACTGATACCAAAAGATTGGGATCGTCCCCTGCATATTCTCAGACCATAATGCCTTGAAATTAGAACTAAATCACAACAAGAAGTTTGGAAGGACCTCAAACACGTGGAGGTTAAGGACCATCCTGCTAAAAGATGAAAGGGTCAACCAGGAAATTAAGGAAGAATTAAAAAGATTCATGGAAAATAAGGAGAATGAAGATACAACCATTCAAAATCTTTGGGATGCAGCAAAAGCAGTCCTGAGGGGGAAATACATCGCAATACAAGCATCCATTCAAAAACTGGAAAGATCTCAAATTCAAAAGCTCACCTTACACATAAACGAACTAGAGAAAAAATAGCAGATGGACCCCACGCCCAGCAGAAGAAGAGAGTTAATAAAAATTCGAGCAGAACTCAACGAAATCGAGACCAGAAGAATTGTGGAACAGATCAACAGAACCAGGAGTTGGTTCTTTGAAAGAATTAATAAGATAGATAAACCATTAGCCAACCTTATTAAAAAGAAGAGAGAGAAGACTCAAATTAATAAAATCATGAATGAGAAAGGAGAGATCACTACCAACACCAAGGAAATACAAACGATTTTAAAAACATATTATGAACAGCTCTACGCCAATAAATTAGGCAGTCTAGAAGAAATGGACGCATTCCTGGAAAGCCACAAACTACCAAGACTGGAACAGGAAGAAATAGAAAACCTGAACAGGCCAATAACCAGGGAAGATATTGAAGCAGTCATCAAAAACCTCCCAAGACACAAGAGTCCAGGGCCAGATGGCTTCCCAGGGGAATTCTATCAAACCTTTAAAGAAGAAATCATACCTATTCTACTAAAGCTGTTTGGAAAGATAGAAAGAGATGGAGTACTTCCAAATTCGTTCTATGAGGCCAGCCTCACCTTAATTCCAAAACCAGACAAAGACTCCACCAAAAAGGAGAATTACAGACCAATATCCCTGATGAACATGGATGCAAAAATTCTCCACAAGATACTAGCCAATAGGATCCAACAGCACATTAAGAAAATTATTCACCATGACCAAGTAGGATTTATCCCCGGGACACAAGGCTGGTTCAACACTCATAAAACCATCAATGTGATTCATCATATCAGCAAGAGAAAAACCAAGAACCATATGATTCTCTCATTAGATGCAGAGAAAGCATTTGACAAAATACAGCATCCATTCCTGATCAAAACTCTTCAGAGTGTAGGGATAGAGGGAACTTTCCTCGACATCTTAAAAGCCATCTACGAAAAGCCCACAGCAAATATCATTCTCAATGGGGAAGCACTGGGAGCCTTTCCCCTAAGATCAGGAACAAGACAGGGATGTCCACTCTCACCACTGCTATTCAACATAGTACTGGAAGTCCTAGCCTCAGCAACCAGACAACAAAAAGACATTAAACACATTCAAATTGGCAAAGAAGAAGTCAAACTCTCCCTCTTCGCCGATGACATGATACTCTACATAGAAAACCCAAAAGCCTCCACCCCAAGATTGCTAGAACTCATACAGCAATTTGGCAGCGTGGCAGGATACAAAATCAATGCCCAGAAATCAATGGCATTTCTATACACTAACAATGAGACTGAAGAAAGAGAAATTAAGGAGTCAGTCCCATTTACAATTGCACCCAAAAGCATAAGATAACTAGGAATAAACCTAACCTAAGAGTAAAGGATCTATACCCTAAAAACTATAGAACACTTCTGAAAGAAATTGAGGAAGACACAAAGAGATGGAAAAATATTCCATGCTCATGGATTGGCAGAATTAATATTGTGAAAATGTCAATGTTACCCAGGGCAATTTACACGTTTAATGCAATTCCTATCAAAATACCATGGACTTTCTTCAGAGAGTTAGAACAAATTATTTTAAGATTTGTGTGGAATCAGAAAAGACCCCGAATAGCCAGGGGAATTTTAAAAAAGAAAACCATATCTGGGGGCATCACAATGCCAGATTTCAGGTTGTACTACAAAGCTGTGGTCATCAAGACAGTGTGGTACTGGCACAAAAACAGACACATAGATCAATGGAACAGAATAGAGAATCCAGAAGTGGACCCTGGACTTTATGGTCAACTAATATTCGACAAAGCAGGAAAGACTATCCACTGGAAAAAAAGACAGTCTCTTCAATAAATGGTGCTGGGAAAATTGGACATCCACATGCAGAAGAATGAAACTAGACCACTCTCTTGCACCATACACAAAGATAAACTCAAAATGGATGAAAGATCTAAATGTGAGACAAGATTCCATCAAAATCCTAGAGGAGAACACAGGCAACACCCTTTTTGAACTTGGCCACAGTAACTTCTTGCAAGATACATCCACGAAGGCAAAAGAAACAAAAGCAAAAATGAACTATTGAGACTTCATCAAGATAAAAAGCTTTTGCACAGCAAAGGATACAGTCAACAAAACTAAAAGACAACCTAGAGAATGGGAGAAGACATTTGCAAATGATGTATCAGATAAAGGGCTAGTTTCCAAGATCTATAAAGAACTTATTAAACTCAACACCAAAGAAACAAACAATCCAATCATAAAAGGCCAAAAGACATGAAGAGAAATCTCACAGAGGAAGACATAGACATGGCCAACATGCACATGAGAAAATGCTCTGCATCACTTGCCATCAGGGAAATACAAATCAAAACCACAATGAGATACCACCTCACTCCAGTGAGAATGGGGAAAATTAACAAGGCAGGAAACCACAAATGTTGGAGAGGATGCGGAGAAAAGGGAACCCTCTTACACTGTTGGTGGGAATGTGAACTGGTGCAGCCACTCTGGAAAAGTGTGTGGAGGTTCCTCAATGAGTTAAAAATAGACCTGCCCTACCACCCAGCAATTGCACTGCTGGGGATTTACCCCAAAATTCAGATGCAATGAAACACCGGGACACCTGCACCCTGATGTTTCTAGCAGCAATGTCCACAATAGCCAAACTGTGGAAGGAGCCTCGGTGTCCATCGAAAGATGAATGGATAAAGAAGATGTGGTTTATGTATACAATGGAATATTCCTCAGCCATTAGAAACGACAAATACCCACCATTTGCTTCAACGTGGATGGAACTGGAGGGTATTATCCTGAGTGAAGCAAGTCAGTCAGAGGAGGACAAACATTATATGGTCTCATTCATTTGGGGAATATAAATAATAGTGAAAGGGAATATAAGGGAAGGGAGAAGAAATGGGTAGGAAATATCAGAAAGGGAGACAGAACATGAGAGACTCCTAACTCTGGGAAACGACCTAGGGGTGGTGGAAGGGGAGGAGGGCGGGGGGTGGGGGTGAATGGGTGACGGGCACTGAGGAGGACACTTGATGGGATGAGCACTGGGTGTTATTCTGTATGTTGGTAAATTGAACACCAATAAAAAGTTATTTTATTAAAAAAAGAAAAGAAAAGAAATATGTGTAATAGTAATCACTAATATATATTTAGTGTTTTCCTGGTAATTGTGCTATGCTATGTGACTTACACCCATTGTTTCACTTCATCCTCCCAATAACTCTGAATTGGATAACCTCACTGAGCCCACCTTACAGATTAAGAAAACGTATTCTAGGAAGATTGAGAAGGTTATACTTACAGCTACCATGATCTGGATGGATACAAGATTGCCTGTCTTGTGAAGAGATGGTTCTGCATGGGTGTATATACTTTGGGATGAAATCATACTTTGGTCTTGAAAATATTGTTAACTGAGAAATGCTGTTTCAACTGACGTGCTTAATTTGGATATAAAATTATTTTGAATCTGAAGCCGTTTTTGCTTCTGTCATGTCTGCAGCTAAAATTTTATTGAGGCTATTTAGGAATGCTAAGAATTTTCAAGATGTTTCAAATGTAGTTGTAAATAAAAACGTATTTCAAAGGGAATGCTTCTACATACTATTCAGATGATAAGAAAAATTAAGCTGCTTTGTTTGTGGAGATTCACCTGCTTTCTGGGCATTTCTATAATAGCTTTGAAAAGAAATATATTTCTCTCAAAATACAGTTAATTGACCCAGAATTTCTTCTTAGCGAACAGAAGAGGTAGAATGGGATCTACTTGCCTTAACACAAGAATGTTTTACAATATTCAAGGAGCTTTATGTGACCTACATTTATGAATACTTGGTGTGGATATATTAACTGAAAATATGAATTTGAAGGAAAATATATCATCAAAGCAAGAAGGTCTTGGATCCATGGAATGGGTGAAGAAAAAAAAAAGGTATACAGTTTCTTTCAGGAGATTTTAAATGCAGCTCAGTCCTGCTTTAGTCACTTTGGCCCCATAGATTTCATTCTCTTTGTATTCCAGAGACAATAAGAAGGTGAATATTAGATCTTTCACCAAATCATTTGCCCTGTGTCATAATAAAATATAATGCATTCTTTAGAATTAAAATACATTAAATATTTTATTCTAAATTGTAAATTACGAGAGGGCTGTTAATAAGAGCAAAAATCTGCAAATATAAATTCTTGAGTACATGCACTTTTTATTTTTTCTGAATATCTGATGATTTAGGTAAGCACTGAAAAACTCTGAGCTTCAGTTTCCTCACTTGTGAAATGAGAAAGTTGATTTATAGCTAAAAGTCCATTTATATATGTAAAATTTAGAAGCTACACATTTCTATATTAATAAAATATCAATCTTAGATATGTGCATATGTGTCAAGTAGACACATAGTATTAATGAACAGGGAGACTTTGCTTTTTTTTGACACTGTCTCCTCTGTCATGACACATTCACCTCCTTTCATTCGGATGTTGTTTTATTACTCAGCATGTCAAAAATAATTAAATTGCATTGGTCACATCAAGTCATGTATATTTGTTGTTAATTCAACTAGGAATTTAGGTGCATTGATAGTTACAACATAGCAGGTATGGTATTTTGTCAGAAATTTTCTACCGTCATCTTCACCTCTAGGGTAATTTCCTGGCACAACAGAGGTGAGTCTTGATCACTGTAAATGGAAAAGCTATATTCAGAATTTCTACATCTATGTTTAGGAGCAAGCTATACTGAGCTGACTTTATGTTTCCTATTAATCTTTTCAGTTTTTTAATAAGACAAACCTAATTCCATAGAATTTATTAGTTAATATTTGAGATTTCTATATAGTGAGAAATTTAATATAGAAGATATCTTAAAAATTTAAAGACTTCATTATAAAATTACCTTAGCCTGATAATTTTTCAACAATTAATTCTAACTTCAATTTTATGTTTGATTTATCAAAAATTTTACCTATTTTAAGTAAATGTTAATGAATTTCTTTTATTTGGGGGGAAATAATTCATTGGGCATTCAAAATTCATTATTCAACAGTTGTGACTTAGTGTCTCATTTTAAAAATTATTCTTTGTGCAGTTATGGTTTCTTTTTAAATCCAATACAGGGAATGAGAGGGAGGGATTAGAAATATTTTATTATTATAATGTACTTGTACTACCTATGAAGCAGTATAGTGTTATTTGAAAGTGGACTTAGGGAAGTTGTAAATGTGTATTATAAACTCTAGGACAACCACTTTAAAAAGTTTAAAAAAACATAATAAATATAATTGATGTGCTAAGAAAGGAGACAAAAAGCAATCATATAAAATTCTTAATTAAGGGCAGCCCGGGTGGCTCAGTGGTTTAGCACCACCTTCCACCCAGGGCCTGATCCTGGAGACGCTCCAGGATCGAGTCCCACATCAGGCTCCCTTCATGGAGCCTGCTTCTCCCTCTGCCTTGTGTCTCTGCCTCTCTCTCTCTCTCTCTGTGTCTCTCATGAATAAATAAATAAAATCTTTTTTTTTAAATGCTTAATTAAGGGGCACCTGGGTAGTTCAGTCAGTTGAATGTCTGACTTTTGGTTTTAGCTCAGGTCATGATCTCAGGGTCCTGGGATCGAGCCTTGTGTTGAACTCTATGCTCAGCAGGGAGTCTATTTGAGAATCTCTCTCTCTCTCTCCCTCTGTCCCTCTGCTCTGCTCACTTTCTAAATAAATGAGTGAATCTTTTAAAAAAAGTTTTTAAATAAAATGCTTAACTAAAACCGTAAAAGGTTGCCTCACACCTGTTAGAATGGTTATTATCAAAAAGACAAGACATAACAAGTGTCAGTAGGGATGCAGAGAAAAGAGAACCTTTGTGTACTGTTAGTGAGAATATAAATTGGTGCAGCCACTATGGAAAACGATATGAAGGCCTCGAAAAATTAAAGATAGAACTAGCATATGATCCAGAAATTCCACTTCTGGGTACCTATCTGAGGGAAGCACAATCACTAACTCGAAAATATAGCTGCCTCCTCATGTTCATTGCAGTATAATTTACAATAGCCAACCAGCATGAGAGCAGCCTAAGTGTCCATTGACAGATGAATGGATAAAGAAATGTGGTGTATATACACACAATGGAATACTATTCACCCAAAGAAAGGGAAATCCTGACATTCATGACAACTTGGATGAATCGTGAGGACATTATGCTAAGTGAAATAAGCCAGATAAAGAAAGACAGATGCTCCATTAAGAACTTTTTTTTTTAAATTTAGCCTTTTGTTTGTTTTTAAAGATTTTATTTATTTATTCATGAGAGACACAGAGAGATCGGCAGAGACATAGGCAGAGGGAGAAGTAGGCTCCCCGGGAGGAGCCCAATGAGGGACTCAATCCCGGATTCCAGATTCCAGGATCACACCCTGAGCCAAAGGCAGACCCTCAACCCCTGAGCCACCCGGGCGTCCCACCATGAATAATTTATACAAGGAATCTAAAATAGTAAACTCATAGAAGCGGAGAGTAGAATGGTGGTTGCCAGGGCCTGGAGGAGGGGAAAATGGGGAGAAGCAAAGGATACAAAGTTGTAATGCAAGATGAAAAAATCCTAGAGTACTTATTCTGTGTACAATATAGTGCTTATCATTAATAATATTGTATTGCATAGTTACAGGTTTGCTAGAGTATAGGATTTATGTTAAATGTTTTTATCACACAAAAATAATAATGAGGGCAGGAAGAAACTTTTGGAGGTGATGGAGATGTTTATGGCGTAGATTGCAGTGATGATTTCATGGATGTATACCTATCTTCAAAATCATCAAGTTGTATAGATTAAATATGTCAGTTTTTTTGCATAGCAATCATACCTCAATAAAGTGGTTTTAAGAAAAAGAAATAGAATGGTGTTTCATACAAATCCTTTTAGGTTCTAACTGCCTCATTCCCAGAGATCATGCATGCACTCCAGGACTGCTTTAGTCTGTTCTTAGCTAATAGTTTAGATAACAGGATATAGCTTATCTCACCCAATTTGATTTTGTGTTATTTGGTTATTTTTGCTTGTTAAATTTGGTTGTTCAGTTGTAGCTTATTGTCTTGCATTATATTCCAAAATTCACACACAAAATATATTGATGGCTGAAAAATTGTTTTTTGAAACACAAGAGAGATAAAAAAAAGGATAACATAAACACTCCAACTCAGACTGTTAATATAAATAGAGCTATCACATGAATTGAAAGGATAAATTTGTGTCTGATTAAACAAGAAGATTTTTGTTTATAATGATTTTACAGAAGAAGCTAGAAAAGAAAAATGTGACAGGGAATATAGTAATAAATATCTGAAAAATGGGTTTAATTGGATTGGTAATCAATTTCTTCCAAGTATTGTCTGTTATAAAGTTTTGTCAAATATTGTCAAAATTCCATCACAAAGTTTGACATTTTCAAAAATAGGGATCCCTCTGGTAAACCAATGAGGTTTCCTCAGAGCAGTATTAAATTATGCTTTATAAAATTAAATTGATGCTTTTTGCTGCTAAACATAGGGGAATGAGACCAAAACTACAGAAGCATATTGAGAGGTATATGAAAATTCAGCAAAAATAAAATGAAACAAAATAATATTAATACATGGATTTCATATTGGAGAAGAGCTTACAATAGTATTTCCAAAATATGATTGTATAGAAGCAAAATTGGTGAAAGCATTTTCTTGAATGTCTCTCTAGGATGACCCATGATGTGGAAGAGTAATTACTCAATCATTTCACTGGATAAAACATCAAAAAGGGAATGAATCAATAACTTTACCTATGTGTGGTACATATATGGGAGGGAGTTATCTACTGACATTTCATTCTGTTTATTACCAAATGCCCATGACAGAAAGGGATAAATTTTGTCATTAAGTTAAGAATTAATTCATGATACAAACAAGACTTTGGGGGTAAATATGATAGAGCATTAGCCATGGAGATAGTAAGGAAGAGGGGATTTGTGAATAAGGGAGGTTGCAAATGAAACATTATTAACAAGGAAATGTGGACAGTTCTATCTCTCCATTCAATGTTAAGGAAATAATAAAATTGCAAATACTGTTAAGTGATGGCCACTGAGTTACCTATTTTTATTTTCTCTGTGAAGATAGAAGCTCTAAGTTCCAAATGTTGAATGAAATAACTATTATTTATTAGTATGTCATGCAGTCACAAGTAAGATTATAAATGTTGATATGTAGCCTACATACTACTTGCTAAGTCAATAAACATATTCAAAACTGTACCTGCCTAGAGGAACAGATGGAATTTTCTTTGCACAGATTCCATCAGCTAAAACCATATACATCTAGACCTATGTCCTTTCTGATGAGAGAAAGACATATTTTTTTAATTAATACAAAGGCTTGGTACAGGTTAGTGAAGTTCTTATAATAGAATCTGAAGAAACTTTTCATAACACTGCAAATTTTTCTTATCTTTGCCACTCTATCTCAAGTTAAGCCATTTTACCTTCTGCTATTAAGTGTAATAAGTTTGTCAGGACAGCTTAGCATCTGAGAGTTTGGACAATAGATTTCCATGAGAAACCTCAATAGAATGTCTCACTTCATGTTTCACTTGAATATCTAGAACTAGCTTATAGAATCACCATTTTTGTTGACCCATAATTGTGAAATTGTATTTTTTCATGATAAGTAGAAACAGAGTATGTAAAAATTAACAATTGAAAATGTAGAGTGCCTGGGTCACTTGGGTGGCTCATCTAGTTAAGTGTCCAACTCTTGATTTCAGCTCAGGTCATGATCTCAGGGTCATGTGATTGAGCCCTGCATAAGGCTCTGCACTCAGTGTGGAGTCTGCTTAAGACTCCCTCTCCCTCTGCCCCTCCCCACCTCCTCTCTAAATCAGATAAATAAATACATCTTTTAAAAGAAAAGAAAATGTAGAGTGCTCTATAAACTCAATGTATTCACTATATATTTAGAAATAAATATATATTATTTAAAGATTAATGGTATTCCTCCCATTGATATGAATCCATTATTATTGTCATCACTGTTTATATAATAGTGCTTTTTCTTACTATTTAAAATGATACTGACTCTTGTTTTCATTACAAAAATGAACAATCTTTGTGGCTATTGAATGCATATTAAGTGACCTATGGTGCTCAAATTTTGAATAGGAAATCATGCAGAATGCACAAATGAAAAATGGAAAGTATACGACTCAAGGCATAATTTCCATTGTCTCACTCATTCCACACTTAAGTCAGAAATGATCATAAGAGATGGGACTGAGTGGGCAGGGATCATTTCAATTTAGGAAAGCCTTCAAGTCTTAGATCTTTTCAGTTTTTATTCTTATAAAGTCAAGCATCACCCTCATAGTAATGAGTAATTATCCATTACTTAGTAAACAATCTTGACAATGAGGTATGGGTACTTTGGTCCAGCACATAATCCTCAATTGGATTCTCAATTAACTTGGATTTGGCATACTACCATAAATTCCTTGAGTTAATGGTGTAAAGAGATTCCAACCAAATGTCAAGCCCTCAGGCATCCCTAAGTCTGAAAGAAAGGTCACAAACTGACGATTAATCATTTTCTTCTGCTCAAAGTAAGACTATTCAAGATAACACCACAGAATCAAGCCAAATATTTGTTAGAAAAGAAATGATGGACTTAAAATGGAGTCATTAGCTCCCATGACAGCAAGCCAAGACTCATTTTAGTTTCAATGTCAGAAATGTGACCTTCAAAAAGTCTATTTGAAATTTCCTAATGAGCACTAGTGAGGTAATTTGCATAGTAAGACCCCTATTGTTTGCTTCCCCCCAAAAGAAGGTGATTTGGCCAGTTTCATAATCCTTTCTTTTCTTGTGGTAATAACTTCTTTACCCCATCCTCCTTTTGCCTAGAAAGACCTTCCATTTTGCATAGCTTCTCAGAATGCCTGTCTATTTACTAGAAGGTATGGCTTAATTCATGAATTATTAGATAAAGCCAATTAGATCATCAAATTCACCCAGTTGAACTTTTGTTCTTCAACATATCTAAATAGTCTAAATAAAGATGGAGCTTTTTACTGATGATACAAAGATTAAAATCATCTTTTCCTTTGCCTATCTACAAAACGGATTTTTATTTTTTATTTTATTTTATTATTTTTTAAAGATTTTATTGATTTATTCATGAGAGACACAGAGAAAGAGAGAAGCAGAGACACAGGCAGAGGGAGAAGCAGGCTCCTGCAGGGAGCCCAATGTGGGACTCGATCCCAGAACTCCGGGATCATGACCTGAGCCGAAGGCAGGCACTCAACCACTGAGCCACTCAGGTGTCCCAAAACGGATTTTTAAAGTAACTTGAAAGACTTGCAATTGAATTATATCACCAAATATGGAGGAGTAGGAAGATCCAAGGATCTATTTCTCCACTCAGTAGATCTATCACCTGAACTAATTGAATATAAATAAACCTTTAACAAGCAAAGAGATTAAATCAGCATTCAAATAATTTCTATCTAAGAGAAGCCCAGGACCAGATAGGTGGTTTTGCTAGTCAATTCTATCAAGAATTTAAAGAATAATTAACAGTAATCCTTTTCAAATTCTTCCAAAAAATAGTAAAATATTTACTTCATTAACCTAAGAGGCTAGTAATACCCTGTTACAAAAGCCAAAGAGTCATTAAAAAAACAACTCCAAATCCCTTAAGAATATAGATGCAAACATCCTCCACGTAATACCAGTGGATTGAATGTGGCAGAATATTAAAAGGATTATATGCCAGGACAAAGCAAGATCTGTTCCTATAACATAAAGATGAGCCAACAGAACAAAATCAATTAATTTAATATTCTTTATTGCTACAATAAAGGAAAAGATACTATTTCAATTGATGTAGAAGACACATTTGACAAAATTCAACATGCTTCACTGATAAGAAAACAAAACAATTGGGATAGAAGACATTAAAAAGAAAACCACAGGTCCAAAATGGAGTCACTCCTGTTAAGAACTCCATCTCAGGCAGCCCCGGGGGGCAGGCTCAGCGGTCTAGCGCCACCTTCAGCCCAGGGTGTGATCCTGAAGACTTGGGATCGAGCCCTACATCGGGCTCCGGGCATGGAGCCTGCTTCTCCCTCTGTCTGTGTCTTTGCCCCTCTCTCTCTCTCTGTGTCGCTCATGAATAAATAATAAATAAAATCTTAAAAAAAAAAAAAAAAGAACTCCATCTCAGCAAACCAAGACTTAACATCAAACATAACTGCAGTTTTAAACCCCTACCTCCAAATGTAACCCTTAACCAGTCAACTTGGAATTTCTTGGTCAGCACTAGGAAATTTAATGATGGACCCCTTTTTATTTCCCATAGGAAGGCGACTTTGCCTAAAACAATATATTCTTTACTAATAGTTTCTGCTTTTCTCTCCCCTCTCTACTTTCAAAACCTTTCCTTTTCTGCAGCTCGATGGAGCTGCTTTCTATTTGCTAGATGGGATGCTGCCCAATTCATGAATCATTTAATAAAGCCAATTAAATCTTCAAATTTACTTGGATGAATTTTGTTGTTTAACAAAGGGAACATTCTCAACTGGATAAAAGGTATCTATAAAAACTCCAAAGCTAACAACATATTAAATGGTGAAAATGGAAAGTTTTCCCTGTAATATCAGAATCAAGACAATGACACCCATTCTTGCCATTTCTATTCAGTGTTGTACTAAAAGTTCTCAGCAGGAAAATGAGCCAGGAAAAAGAAATAAAAGACATACAAATTGGAAAGTAAAAAGTGAAATTATCTCTATTTGCAAATGACATGATCTTATATAAAGAAAATCTGGGGCACCTGGGTGGTTCAATCCTTTAAGCATTTCCCCTTGGCTCAGGTCATGATCTCAGATTCTGGAATGGAACCCTATGATGGGCTCCCTGCTTAGTGGGGCATCTGTTTCCTCTTTCTCTTCCTGTTTCCTCCCTCTTCCTCTACCCCTCTCCCACTTATGCTCTCTCTCTCTCACTTGCTTACTCTCTCTCTCAAGTAAATAAATAAAATCTTTTAAAAAGGAGAAAATCATGAAAGAGTCCACTAAAAGGAAATTAGAGATAATAAAAAGCTATTCAAGATAATGAATAAACACACATAGTTGACATATATAAAACCAACATACAATAGTCAGTTTTATTTCTATACATTAATAATTAACAATCTGAAAATGAAATTAAGAAAAATGCTCCATTTAAAATAACATCAGAAAGAATACAATACTTAGGAATAAATTTATAATGAAGATGTAAGATTAACATACTGAAAAGCACAAAATATTGTTAAAAGATATGAAAGAATTAAATAAATGGAAAGACATCCCATAGATATTCATGGATTAGAAGACAATATTGTTAAAATTGTAATATACTCCAAAACTGATTTGCAGATTCAATGCAATCTCTACCAAAATTCCAACTGCTTTTTTATCAGAAATGGACAAGCTGGTCCTAAAATTTGAATGGAAATACCAGAGATTCCGAATAGCCAAAATCTTTAAAAAGAAGAACAATGTTGGAGAACACATACTTCTTAATTTGAAAACCTACCACAAAGCTGCAATAATCAAAACTTTCAACAAGAGTGAAAAGAAAATTCATTAAGGAGAGAATAATCTTTTTAATAAACATCGCTGAGACAACTTATATTCACATGGAAAAAAATGAAGTTCGATCTTTACCTCATACCATATAGGAAAATAAAGATCTAAATGTAATAGCTAAAACTCTTATTAAACTCTTAAAGAACAGAAGTTAACATTCATGATAACTTAGGTATCATACTAAAAGCACAGTCAACTAGGGGCTAGGGGCACCTGGGTGCCTAGTCAGTTAAACATCTGCCTTTGGCTTGGGCCATGACCCTAGGGTCCTGAGATTGAGCCCCATATTGGTCTCCCTTCTTGGTCAGCACTAGGAAAAACTTAATGATGGACCCCTTTTTATTCCCCATAGGAAGGCAACTTTGCCTAAAACAATATATTCTTTACTAATAGTTTCTGCTTCTCCCTCTCTCCACCTCCTGCTTGTGCTCTCTCTCTCGGAAATAAATAAAATCTTTTAAAAAATTTAAAAAGCACAACTAAAGAAAAATAGATAAAATGAATTCCATCAAAATCAAACATTTTTATGTATTAAAAGATGTTACTAAGAGAATGAAAAGACAATCTACAGAATGGGAGAAAATATTTGCAAGTATTATATTTGATAATGATCTAGTATTCAGAATATATAAAGAACATTTCCAATTCAACAATACAGGCCAGTCACAGAGGGACAATACTACATGAATCCACTTATATGAAGTTCCTAAAATAGTCAAATCTATCCAAGTAGAAATTAG
The DNA here is from genome assembly GCF_048418805.1 of Vulpes vulpes. Taxonomy (NCBI): domain Eukaryota; kingdom Metazoa; phylum Chordata; class Mammalia; order Carnivora; family Canidae; genus Vulpes; species Vulpes vulpes. Next base: position 30,747,726 of record NC_132796.1, on the reverse strand, counting down.
AATAGTGATTATCAGGGGCTGGGGTAGAGAAGAATTGAGGGAGAAATAGATGACTATTCTTTGATTTTTACAGGAATACTTTGTTTTATTGTACTTTGTAGATACTGTGCTTTTACAAATTGAAGGTTTGTGGCAACCGTGCATAGAGAAAGTCTATCATTTTCATTTTCCAACAGATTTGCTAACTTTGTGCCTCCATATCACACTTGATAGTTCTCACAATATTTCAAACTTCTTACTTATTTTTATATTTGTTGTGGTGATCTGCGATCCATGATTACAATTCACTGAAAGCTCAGATGATAGCATTTTTAGCAATAAGGTAATTTTTTAAAACAGGATCTTATTTATTTATTCATGAGAGACAACACAGAGAGGTAGAGACACAGGCAGAAGGAGAAGCAGGCTCCATGCAGGGAGCCTGATGTGGGGCTCCATCCCAGGACTCTGGGATCACACTCTGAGCCAAAGGCAGACACTCAACCACTTTGAGTGCCATCCAGGTGTCCCTAAAGTAGTTTTTAATTAAGATATGTACAATATCTTTTTAAACATAATGCTATTGTACACTTAATAGACTACATAGCACAGTATGAACATAACTTTTATATACCCTGAAAAACCAAAAAGATTCATTTGACTCACTTTATTTTGATATTTACTTTATTGCAGGGGTCTGAAACCAAATCCACAATATCTCCAAAGTATGCCTGTGAAAGGTTTCAGTTATGCAAGATAAATTAGTTCTAGGTATCTGTACAGCACAGTCCTACAGTCAACAATACTGTACTGTGCACTTAAAATTTTATTAAGAGGGTGGATGTCATGTTAAGTATTCTTATGACAAAACTTCTCCCCAAAGCCCCCCCAAAAAACAAAGGAACACTTTTGGATGTAATGGATGTGTCTATTTCTTTGATTGTGGTGATGGTGTCATGGGCATATGCATATGCTGAAATTCATTAAATTGTATACATTAAGTAGTATGGGTTTTATATACCAGTTATACCTCAATAAAGCTGTTTTTAAAGACAAAAATACTAATTAAAAATGAGGAAAGGACTTGAATAGACATTTCTCCAAAGAAAATATACAAATTGCCAAAAAGAAAAAAAAGCCTACATAAAAAAAGATGCTCAGCAGCACTTGTCATTGGAGAAAAGCAAATAATCAAAACCACAATGAGATCCTACTTCACACCCATTAAAATGGCTCCAATGATTGCAAACGAAAAGGAACAAGTATTGGCGAGGGTACAGAAAAGTTGGAACCCTCATACATTGCTAGTGTGAATGTAACATGGTGAAGTACTCTGTAAATTTTGGGATTTCCTCAAAAAGTTAACCATAGAATTACCAGAGGACTGAGAAATTTCACTCTTAGGTGTATACCTAAGAGAATTGAAAACAAGAGTTCAGCCAAAAAAGTTGTACATGAATGTTCAGAGCAGCATTATTCATGATAGCCAAATAGTAGAAAGAGACAACTGCTAAATGGATAAATAAGACATGGCATATTCATATAGCAGAATATTATTTAACTGTAAAAAAAGGAATGAAGTACTGATACATGCTACAGCATGGGTCAACCTTGGAAATCTTATGCTGAATGAAAGAATCTATAACATCAAAGGATGTTTATGATTTCATTTATATGAAATGGCCATAAGAGGCAAATTCATAGAGAGTGAATACAGATTAGTGCTTATAAGGACCTGAGCGGAGGAGAGGAAAGGGGAGTGATTGAGTAATGGGTATGAATTATTTTTTCTGGGTGGTGAAAATATTCTTGAATTGGATGGCAATGATGGTTGCACACCTAAAATCCATAAATCTTGTCCTTCAAAATGATTAAAACAGTGACTTTAAGCTAGGTGAATTTTACCTCAATAAAGAGAAAGGTAATGTTAAAGAGCAATTTCACACATCCTGGCTCTCTTATTTAAAAAATACTGTGAAGATAACAAGTAACAAACAAGTTGAGATTATTTGGCAATGTACTGCATCAGTACAGGGTCTTTGGTGAGGAGAAATTGGAATAAAATTTGACACGTCATATGCTGCACTAAGCCATAGGACCCATCATCAATTCCATTAGGTAAATTTGGAAGGTGGCATCACCATGATGAAATTATGGTTCATCATTGTTAAAAATATCTATAAATGGCAGGAAATACAAGATAATACTGCAAACAAGTTTAGCTGTAAAAAAAGTTGGTATTAAAAATGTGGATTTATATATAAAAAGAGCTAACATAACTTAAAAGATTATAATCTTTACTGGAGCCATTGATAGCATCTCTATATATTTACAGTATGACTGTCCTCACAAAAATGGATTCGTTACAGATTTTGAAGGAAAGTAAGTACATGTAATAAGAGATAAACCTATACATTGCCATCTAGAGATAGAAATAAAATAATTCTCTGACCTTTCATTTAGAGTTTGAACAAATCTTAATCTCTCTCTCTGTCTCTATTTCTCTTCATTTCTTTCTAATCTCTCTGTTGTCAAACGCTTTATTTTGACAAAGGTCATGTAGTATCTATTAGATAAACTTTGTTCATGGCCCAAATTGTCATAGTTACGTTTTGTAATATTAGTTTCAATACATGCATCATTAAAATATATTTACCTATGTACTAATTAAAGACCCCAGGTATGTTGGCAAGATGTCAGCTGGAGACACTCTCGATCACATTACAAAATAAAATGATTAGATAGCTCAAAATTTTTGTTCAGTGGACACTTAAAAATGTTGTGGAATGACATTCATATTGGTTCTTTATAAATATTTCTCCATAACCAAAAGCCAAATATAGTCCTAATGACAAAGTAAAAGACCCCAAATCAGGTCTGTGGCCAATACTAGCTATATCTGTTGCTTGTTTTAGAGTGTAACTACATAGAACTTTTAGAAAAATCACTGATGGTGTTTGGGCATACACAAATGAAGGGAAATTTTTTACTAGATCACCAGTTTATTATAAAAGGATTTAACTCAGGAGCAGCCAGATGAAGAGAAGCACAGGGAGAGATATATGGGACAGGGCACAGTTTCTGCACTATTTTTGAGGCTTCCACTCTCCCCAGTTTTGTATATGTTTACCAACCTAGAAGTTTGGAAATTTTTAATATCAGCATATTCAGTGAGTCCAGCTTAAAAAATTAAACCTAAGATGTATCTTCATGTAAATAGAATGATTTCTGTTATATACATATGTTTCATTGGCCTTATTAGGTGCTGACATGAGATTAGTGCAAGGCCAGAACCCGTAATTTAACTCAAAATATAAACCTAGGGGTACCTAGATGGCTCAGTCCATTAAGCATCTGACTCTTGATTTTGGCTCAGGTCATAATCTCAGAGTGGCAAAATGCCTCACATTAGGCTCCGTGCTAGACATGGAGCCTGCTTAAGATTCTCTCTCTCTCTCTCTCCCCCTTTCTCTCTGTCCCTTCCCATGCTTGTGCTCTCCCTATCCCACTCATTAATAGATGGATAGATAGATAGATAGATAGATGATAGAATAAATATCTTTAAAAAAATATGAACCTAAACCTTAGGCATAGAATCACCCAAGAATGCCTATTAAAATGGAATTTGAGGCTTTGCCCACAATGACCTAAATTAGAATTCCTGGGCTTACTTATTACCTGGTAATCTCATCTTTAATAAACTTACCAGTGCATTACTTTGCACATTTTTAAAGATTTTATACATTTATTTATTTTAAAGAGAGAGAAGATGAGCAGGGGGAGGGAAGGGAAAGACTCAAGCAGATGGCAAACTGAGCATAGAGCCCAATATGGGACTCAGTCTTGCAACCCTGAGATCACGGCCCCAGCTGAAATCAAGAGTCAGACACTTAACCAACTGCACCATCAGGTGCCCCTACTTTGCACATTGAGAACCGTATTTGCTTAGATGTGGCAGCATTTGTTCTGTCTCTTTCTCTCTCCCCTCTGCCTCTCTGTGTGTCTCCCAGCACTTCCTCCTTGTTCTCAGTCAGCCACTAAAATATTACCAGTGGTTTTGCTGCTGATAATCTATCTTAACCTGTGGTCATGTTTCAAAATGCATGGTAATATCTGGAGGAAAAAAATCATAGCAGGAGGGGAAATATTATAACTTTTCCTTATCAGCATAATATAGAAGAAAGAGTTTAATTGTTCCTTTGAAATAAGGTGTTCATTGATACTCTTATTAAATGAAGTTTAATGCAGTTCTCAAGAAGAAGAAGAATGGATGCTTGAAGGCATTATTGTAATTCCCTAAAGGTCATAGGGGACAAAACACTACAGAGGTACTCTTTTCAGCAGAAACTTTTTAGACTGGAATCTATTTTGGCTGAGAAACAGCCAGGATAAGAGCTGTGTGCCAAGCAAGATATGATTGCTTAGAAGGACTAGTTGTAATGATTAAAAACTCAGGGACTCTTGCTCACAAGTGGGTTCTCAAGAGCCAAGCATTATCCACATCTAGCAAACCTATTGTTGCTACATCATCTCTCACGGTGTCTCACTTGCCTTAAATACACAGTGGTATAACTGTTTTAGCTGCACTTCCGGTTTGGCAGGCCAAGTGATGCCGCTATGCCTTCTGGTTTTCCCCTCCAACTCTTCCTTCTGAGGAAAAGACTTTCATTTCCCTTTTGAAGTACAGGATATTTATCATCGATCTTTCTAGTATATTTTCAGGATCCTCTATTTCAACATAATAAAATTTCCCAATATGAGGAACTATGCAAGGTCCTTCAGGGTCTAGAAAAATAAGTAAATCTGTTCCTGTCCCCAAGCATCTCTATCAGAAAAAGTAAAACCCAGGACAAAATATTTACCTGAAAAATCTAATATAGAGAAAATATAATGAATGCTGAAAGGGAGGGGACAAAGAACTAGAGAATCAAAGGAGAGCTGCCTGGAAGGAGCCTTGGTGGGATTTTGACATGAGCAGATTGCACAGAAATCATGTGAGATAGAAAAATCAATATAATCAAAGACCAGAAGGTGGGTAAACTTGCATTGTATATTAAGTGGCAGCTCGGAAAACAGATGAGGATATTTCACAATATGGGAAATAGTGAAAGATAAGATTTTAAATGTTATAAAAATCACTGAAAAGTATTTTTTTTCAATTATTTATTTAGGAAGGCACAGGATCAGTCACATTTTAGAATAACTAGTCCATTGGCTTTATGAAGGAGAAATTATTGAATAAGTGAACATAGACTGATGTGGGGCTCATGGTAGCATTGGAGATGGATAACAGAGAACAAATTTGGATGTAGTTTTAAGTCCAGACCTTGAAGCATCACCACTGATTGGATGCAGACTATGAAGGACAAAGATATGTTTAAGATATATGAATTGAGTCCCTGTAAATAGTGAAAGAAAGGAATTGACTTGGGAGTGAAGATGATGAACTCCGTTTTGATCATGTTAAATTGGAGGTGGAACCGTCCAGTGACATTTTGTGTTTTTTTTTTAAGATTTTTTTAATTTATTTATTTATTTATTTATTTATTTGACAGAGAGAGAGAGAAAGAGACTGCACACAAGTAGGGGGAGCAGCAGACAGAGGCAGAGGGAGAAACAGGCTCCCCACTGAGCAGGGAGCCCGACATGGGGTTTGATCCCAAGACCCTGAGACCATAACCTGAGCCAAAGGCAGATACTTAACCCACTGAGCCACCCAAGTGACTCATGTAGTGACATTTTGAAAAGTGGGAATGAGGTTGAAGTTACTGAGATGGGTTTGGGAGTCATTTGATGAAGGCTAACAAAAGACTCTTGGATGAATATACAGAGTGAGAACTCGGAAAGGAAAATTCTATAAATAAACAAGAAAAGATGAAGTGGTAAAACTAGGGAGGAAATGAGAAAGTAGTCTTACAGACTATAAGTAGAGACATAATATGTCAAAGAAGAAGGAGAAGAAGAATACAGGCTGCGGAAGGTGACTATTAAAAACAACTGCATCAAAAATCCTGACCTCAGATTTATTTTGAATAATATTACAAATTGTGGAGATGGATACAAAATGCCTTAATTTATAGTCTGCTGTCTGCAATCTGGTCAGGGACGTAACTATACACTGTAAACAGCTAAGTGATCATTTAGGGCTATAGATTTGCTAAGTCTCTAAAGCAAGTGGCAGAAATGGAAAACACTAGAAAAATCTAGAGAATGGAGATGGTCCATGGGGGATGAGAAAGCTCAGAGGATGTCTCTTAAACGAAAGGGTTAGGGAGTGGATCCAAAAAAAAAAAGAAAGAATGAAAGATAGTTTGGAATGTTAAACAGTAACTCCTAGACCTACAGTTATTTTAAGCACACTGTTTACTTGCATATAAGGAAAACCAATTGTTAAAATGTCAGCCTCAAATAGTCGTGAGAGATGGATGAGGTGGGGACTGCATAACATCAATGTTTGATCTGGCAGCAGAACTGAGAAATGACTGAAATGTCTTTGCCCTGAGCTTTCTGTGAACTCATCCAAGAACACAAGGTACTAGACAGTCCATCACAGTTTGGAGAAATTTCTTTTCCTAACCACAGATGGGTTGCAGAGAGCCATGTTAAAAAAACAAAACAAAACAAAAAAAAGCAAAAACTGCAGTCTGTATTTGAAAATTCATAACAGGTGATGATTTGTTTTAAATGTAGTGAAAGTAAAAAAAAAAATCCATTTAATAAATAGACACCTGCTCATGTGAATAAGGGGCCTTTGTAATCCTTGCCAGTGCTTGCTCTTAAATACTCACCCTTCTGTTCCCAGTATCTTGTTGTATTGTGTATGCTTAAACCTTTTTAGCATTAACTCTATAGTTAACATTTTTCGCTGGTTAACATTTTCTCACATATTAGTGACAGTATCTTTTTCAACAGATCATGGCTGTGAAAGTGTCTTCTATGTGATTTCTTGGGACCCTTTGCTTCAATTGCTATATTGGATTGCTAATGGAAATTTCGTCATCATGTAATCACCTAGTGGTTCTGAGAGCAACAAAAGATCATTTTGTAACATTAAGTGGAATTTCAAACAGAACTAAATATTTCCACTTGGCTACACTTTTAGCAAAATCTGGCAACTGGGCTATTTTGAACTGTCTGTTCAAAGAACTACTGTTCTACAGAATGAAGTATTACCTTTTACCTTATGCTTATTTAGATGTTTACGATGAAATAATAACTTCAGTTCTTATTCATGCAAGATGCTGCTGTTTTGATATTTTTTTAGAGGAGCACAGCTTTCAGTATATTGGGTAACATTTATGCTTAATTTTACATACCATCTAAAGATGCCCTTCACTTTAGAATGAAATTTAACTGCTGATTTTGTAATAGTTTGCTACGGTAAAGAATATCCAATAAATGTTTGGGACATTGTGTTGGCCTCTTAGTAATTTTATGTATTCTTAAAATTAATGTGGTGCTCAAGTCTTAAATCTGTATGCACTGAGTTCTTCAGTGTCTCTGACTTTCAATTTCATCGAATCAGCAAGGAATCATTATTTCCAAAAAGTGTGTGTTTCTTTCAGATGCCACAAATTATTTCTTTAAATTTCAGCATTAAATATTTATCATCGATGTTGCAAGATTGAAATTCACATGGGCTCAGTGGTTTGGCACCTGCCTTCGGCCCAGGGCGTGATCCTGGAGTCCCGGGATCGAGTCCCACATCAGGCTCCCTGCATGGAGCCTGCTTCTCCCTCTGCCTGTGTCTCTGCCTCTCTTTCTCTCTCTCTGACTCTCATGAATAAATAAATAAAATCTTTTTTAAAAAAAAATTAAATTCACATGGACAATAGAAATAGGGTAATCTTATATTTGTTTACATTTGTATTTCAGTAGTGTGACCATCAGTCAATAGATGGATGCTGTGATTCATGTGAAGCTCAGCACTACATTCAGTGAAGTGCCAAGGAAACAAAATGAATGTCAAAACAGAAAGGCGAACCATCTCCTGTGGACTAGCAACATGGTGCCATAAGCCCTGATGAACAAGGCAGTAATCATATGTCCTGGAAAATGTAGGGTGTAAAATAGACCAACTGCCAGACATCAATCTCTTATATTCATACCTACCTGTTATTACCAAGTAGAATGAATCAAGGACTCTAACTATGACTCCATCTGCCTGAATTAATAAACACTAAAAATTTTATGTTTTATTTTTTATTTTTTATTGGTGTTCAATTAGCCAACATATAGAATAACACCCAGTGCTCATCCCATCAAGTGTCCTCCTCAGTGCCCTTCACCCAGTCATCCCTACCCCCTGCCCACCTCCCTTTCTACCACTCCTTGTTCGTTTCCCAGAGTTAGGAGTCTCTCATGTCCTGTCTCCCTTTCTGATATTTCCCAATCATTTTTTCTCCTTTCCCCTTTATTCCCTTTCACTATTTTTTATATTCCCCAAATGAATGAGACCATATAATGTTTGTCCTTCTCCGATTGACTTACTTCACTCATCATAATACCCTCCAGTTCCATCCACGTCGAAGCAAGTGGTGGGTATTTGTCATTTCTAATGGCTGAGGAATATTCCATTGTATACATAGACCACAGCTTCTTTATCCATTCATCTTTCGATGGACACCGAGGCTCCTTCCACAGTTTGGCTATTGTGGACATTGCTGCTAGAAACATCGGGGTGCAGGTGTCCCAGCATTTCACTGCATCTGTATCTTGGGGGTAAATCCCCAGCAGTGCAATTGCTGGGTCGTAGGGCAGGTCTATTTTTCACTCTTTGAGGAACCTCCACACAGTTTTCCATAGTGGCTGCACCAGTTCACATTCCCACCAACAGTGCAAGAGGGTTCCCCTTTCTCCACATCCTCTCCAACATTTGTTGTTTCCTGCCTTGTTAATTTTCCCCATTCTCACTGGTGTGAGGTGGGATCTCATTGTGGTTTTGATTTGTATTTCCCTGAGGGCAAGTGATGCAGAGCATTTTCTCATGTGCTTTTTGGCCATGTCTATGTCTTCCTCTGTGAGATTTCTCTTCATGTCTTTTGCCCATTTCATGATTGGATTGTTTGTTTCTTTGCTGTTGAGTTTAATAAGTTCTTTATAGATCTTGGATACTAGTCCTTTATCTGATAGGTCATTTGCAAATATCTTCTCCCATTCTGTAGGTTGTCTTTTAGTTTTGTTGACTGTATCCTTGGCTGGGCAGAAACTTCTTATCTTGATGAAGTCCCAATAGTTCATTTTTGGTTTTGTTTCTCTTGCCTTCATGGATGTATCTTGCAAGAAGTTACTGTGGCCAAGTTCAAAAAGGGTGTTGCTTGTGTTCTCCTCTAGGATTTTGATGGAATCTTGTCTCACATTTAGATCTTTCATCCATTTTGAGTTTATCTTTGTGTATGGTGCAAGAGAGTGGTCTAGTTTCATTCTTCTGCATGTGGATGTCCAATTTTCCCAGCACCATTTATTGAAGAGACTGTCTTTTTTTCCAGTGGATAGTCTTTCCTGCTTTGTCGAATATTAGTTGACCATAAAGTCCAGGGTCCACTTCTGGATTCTCTATTCTGTTCCATTGATCTATGTGTCTGTTTTTGTGCCAGTACCACACTGTCTTGATGACCACAGCTTTGTAGTACAACCTGAAATCTGGCATTAACACTAAAAATTTTTAAATAAATGAGAGGACAGGAGATAAATGGGAAAATTCTGTATCTTCCCCTTAATTTTACTAGAAATCTAAAATTTCTTGAAAGAAATAAAGTTTTAAAATAGATGAGAGCTTCTACTATTATTAAAAACCATTATCAGCATTATTTATTAAGATTAAATGACCAACATTAAATTTTGCCACTAATTGCAGTTTGCATCTTAACTCTTTCCCCAAGGACAGAGTAGGGGAAAGGCATAATAATATAATGATAATGTAACCAAATTACTGAAATGGTATGCTTTCTAAGTTTTGTCTGAGGATCCAAAGGTCAAGAACCGAGCAATTGTGCCATATATTCCAAAGGTATATAAAGGTTGTAGCTAATGAGCGGGGCTGACTATTTGCTTGGAGAATTATCCATGTGCTGTTGTTTGTGCCCATCTCTCATGGAGGGAGGGAGAGGGTGCATTCATCTCACCTTAAGCCAAATGAGAGAAGAGGCTTTGAGAGACCATATAGGGAATTTTACCTGTGATAGTCCCCAGAACCTGGATATTGGTATTAGAAAAAATGGGTAGACGGTCTGAAAGGATTTATAAAGGGAGAGAAGGGAGGGCTGCTTTGAGAGGCAGCAACATTCCAGTGATGGTAGGGCCAGGATTCCTGAGTGGGTTTGCAGATGTGGGAAAATGTTGGAGAAAACTGGTGTAATGCTGTTTGGATCCCTCCCAAGAGAACTGCCTGGAGAAGCAAGTGGTCCCCAATGCAAAGACAGTATACCATAGACCACCAAATGTGCAGGGGCTATGCCTTGAAGGGCTACGAGATCAAGTGGAGAAGAGGCATTGCCCATACTTTGAAAAATATAACTGGAAGTTTCTAATGGGTGTATCTGAGGAATCCACAGAACTCTCATAGGAAAGCAAACCTAACAGTGCTAAATAGCCATTGTGGATAACCCTGAGATTCTCTCTAGACTACTCAAGAAATGACTTTTGGTTTTTGTTTCTGTTTTGGTTTTGGTCTCTCCTCTTTATTTTGACTCTGGAGAGCTAGAATAAGTCGCTCTAGTAGGAGGTGGTATTGAGATGGGGTGGGGTGAATGGGGAAATAAAAGAGTCATGAAAGATCAAGGGGACATCCTGCTAGATTGCAGGCTTTAAGAATCAAAGCAGAACTGTGCTGGGGGAGGAGAAATATTTCTATTAAAACAGAAATATTTCCATTGGATAATTATGGTTTGTGTGTTTATCATGTTAGCATGGACATTTAATTACTAAAGTGGGATTTTCCAGGAACTGAGAGTGCTTGAAGGACATTCTATTATTTAGGAGTTACCAATAACTTTTAGGTGGACTTTCAGAAGTTTTATCAAAAGACAAAGAAATAACCAGTACACAGAGTGGGTTTGAAAGGGCAGTGAAAAAAAATATTTTCTGATTTTTACTCTGGGAAGTATAACCCATTCAATATAACTCATTATGATGTGACCGTGACGATGAAGAAAGATTAGTGGAGACATCAGTGACTAATATTGCCTAGCTCATTTTTGTCTCAGGTGAATTCTGGCCCTTTCTGAATTTTCTGGTTTTTAAATTCTAAGAACTTATTTACAAATGATACAACACGCTATTTTAAGTAGCAGCACCGGTCATTATGCTGTAAGCAAGTCTTTTAGTCATCAATAGAAAAAAAGCCCTCTGTTTACTTCAGAAATAATAGCCATATAATTCAATTCCATTAATATTTATTTAGGACCTGCAGTGTGCCTAATATATTATTGGAAATTGATATTGATTATAATAAAACATATATGGAAATTATAGATTTTATGTTTCCCTTTCATCCATAATTTTAAGTACAATGACCTCAATATCAAATTTATGTGTGGTTATATAATGAAGTCTTCAAAAGCCTTCTTTAACACATTTAATAATGTTAAGATATAAAAATATTTTAAAATTTAAGAACTAAAGTGCATAAGTAATGGAAAATATAAGTCAAAATTATAATGGTTTGCATATTATTTGCTTGTCTACCTGGGAAACTCAGAATTATTCATGGAAAACCTGTAAGAACTTAGAGATTAGTGAAATTGCCATTTGTTAAACAAAATGGCAAAAATCAATAGCTCTCCTATGTGCCAGCAATAAACAATTTAATAAAAATTATTACTTCAATAGAAAAAACATATTAAAATAACCAGAACAATCTTAATAGATATCGACCTATTAGTATCGATACTACCTTAAGAAAACAAAATAACTTCCATGTTGATATAAAATAAATTTTTTTCCTTAAGATTTTATTTATTTATTCATGAGAGACAGAGAGAGAGAGGCAGAGACACGGGAAGAGGGAGAAGCAGGCTCCATGCAGGGAGCCTGATTGCAGTTTCAACCCCCTCTCCCAAGAATGTAATATTTACCAGTCAACATGAGATTTCCTGGTCAGCACTAGGAAATTTATGAATAAACCTCTTGTGTTCCCCTTAGGATGACAACCTTGCCTAAAATAATGAATTCCTTGCTAATAATTTTCTTTTTTTCACCCCACTCCTGGATACCTTTAAAAACCTTTCCTTTTTAAGGAGGGGAACTGAGTAGGAAGAAATTAGAGAGGAAAACAAACCATTAGAGACTCCTAACTCTGGGAAACAAAGGGTTGTGGAAGGGGAGGTGGGTGAGGGGATGGAGTAACTGGGTGACGGGCACTAAGGAGGGTGCATGATGAGATGAGCACTGGGTGTTAACTGTATGTTGGCAAATTGAATTTAACCTTTACTCCTCTCAACGAACAACACGATTAAATATTATCACTACTGTTATTAAACATATGGAGAAAATGAAGCACAAATAGTTTATTACTTTCCTGGAAACATATTAATTAGTAAAAAGTATACCTGGGTTTAAATTCAGTGAGTTCAACTCCAGAGCCCATGGTTTTCTTCATTGTGGGCTACTGCTTCTTTGTAATAATCAACATTAGACTTCTTTTACTTAGACCTCTAAAGTTCTCACAAATTCTCTTCCTGTTGCAGCTACTGAAATGTTTTGTCAAACCTGGATGCATATAAAAATCACCCGGAGAGATTAAATAATTACAGGTGCCTGGGACCCATTCCAAAGCAACTGAGCTTGGTAGGGTGTATCCTTAGCATTCTAGTTTGTAACAGCTGTCCAGGTCATTCTAATGCACAGTGAGGGTTGCAAACCACTGACTTGTGTGAATATAGAATTAAAGATAAATTAAATAGTAATTCTCTGGTTGCCTTATAAAATTATGTGTGCAATAAATTACATAGTTTATATCTTTTATACTTGTGATATACTTCTTATCATTTATTTTGCAATTAATTTCCTATGATGTACACAGGCCTAAGTATTTGTTTTAATTTGGGTTAAATTATATATCCATCAAGGCAACCCAAAACAATCTCCTCTTCCCTTTGAAGATGAATAGTCTTCACTATTCACCAGCTATTTATGTAAGGTCCTACAACAATTCTTCTGTTTCCACTTGGAACAAAATTTGGGGGGTAATTTTAAAAGTTGGAAGAATAACTTTGAAAATATAATGTATACTCAATATTTGCAATTCAATGATGGCATAAAAGTAAAAAAAAAAAAAATCTCACCATGCATGATTCGTCAACTTTTAATATTGAGTGAACAGCCTTACAGGCTTTTCCTCTGCTTACATACAAATGGATGAGTGGATGGATGGAAACCTAGAATTTTTTTCTTTTATTTTCCTTTTTCTAGCTTTACTGAGAAAGAATTGATATATAACATTGTGTAAGTTTAAAGTGTAGAGCATGATGATTTGTTACACATATATATTGTGAAATGATCACCATAATGAGGTCAGTTAACCCATCTATCACCACATAAGTACAATTATGTGTACGTGTGTGTATGTGGTGAGACCACTTGCGATCTAATCTCTTAGCAATTGTTAAGAATATAACACGGCATTCTTAACTCTAGTCACCATGTTGTATATTAGATCTGCAGGATTTCTTCATCTTATAACTGGAAGTTTGTACCTTTTGACCAACATCTTCCTATTTCCCCAACCTCCCAGCCCCTGGAAACTGCCATTCTGCCCTGTTTCTATGAATTTGACTTTCTGTTTTAGATTTCACATATAAGTGAGATTATACAGTATTTGTCTTTCTGCGTACTCAGGAGAGGTGTGGGGAAAATGGTATCTCTGGCAAGAAGCCAGATTTCAGTTAAGTATCATTGCTAAAAAATATTTCCTGGGTTTCAGTATGATAGGTCTCCATGAAACTTGAGTTTTAGTAATTCAAGTTCTTACCTTCAAAGTTTTTATTTACATGTTTGTTTGTGTGTTTGTGTTTCTCACCCCCTCTCCAGAGAGGACAGTAACATCTTTGGTGGAAGTAAAGGTGAACTGGCCATTGTGAAAATATTATCCCAGGGTCAAAGCATTAGAGCCCACTTTACTTCCCAACTGCCACTTTGGCAGAGAATTGTTCATGTTTGACCCCCAGAAATGTTGGCTGTAGTTTCAGTATTTACATGTCTCCTTTTAAGACACACCATTTTTATCCAAATAGTCTATGCTATATTATTCTTTTTTAAGTTTGTGTATTCCTTGAGTACTGACTACTTTTAATACTATATACTATAAGAATAGTATGTAAAAAAAAATGTGTTTCTGCTAGAGTTGGATACTTAAGAAAAAAAATTCGCTTACATTTGGGATCCTAGCATAAGAGCAAGCCTTGGGAAGTTAGACC